>NC_054386.1:49032303-49249803 GCF_017654675.1 Xenopus laevis
CGGCTTCCCTCCTCCGCTCTCCTCACCTCGCTCTCTGTCTTCCCTCCTCCCCTCCTCCCTACTCTCAGAGACATGCGGCGCCTGATTACAACCCAGGATAGGCGCACATAACAGGCTCTCCTTCACTGAGCAGTGAGCGATCCTTGCCTGAGCCCTCCCCTCCCACGTGGGAACTGGCCTGGGATTAACCCTATTGCTGCCGATGCACGGTGAAGAGGAAAGCCTGTGACACTGCTGGACACCTGTAACATGCGCCTTTTTGTTCTGCCTGGGTTGAAATCAGGCGCCGCATGTCTCTCTCTGAGAGTAGTGGAGGAGGGAAGACAGAGATCGAGGTGAGGAGAGCGGACTAGGGAAGCCGATCCACGGAGAAGGAGCGAAGAGCCTGAGTCACAGCTGCTGCTGGACGCCGGGAGGAGGATGCCTGTCGGTGAATAGCCTGGGAGGAGAAATCGATCGATTCAGTGTGGATGGTCGCCGTTTCTGAAGAGGACAGGAAGTGGATTTTCTGTAAGTTATTTCTTAATAAAGGCTTTGCTTTTTAAAAGTTTCATTTGTCTTGGTGTTTATTTTTCATTGTGCACAAACGAATTTTTAAACATTTTTTTTTTATGTTACTGGTCCTTTAATAACAGTGTCCATAAAATGGCTACTGCCTGCTTGCTATAATTATGAGGTCCCAGGAAACAAGATTCAAATAATTTATATAGTGTAATTAAAGTTCATTTTGCTTGACTGATGTGATAAAATAGGATTATGAATATTTTTGTTGGGGTAACGGGTCCCCTTTAAGGGGGAGTTTAGTCCATTTACATTTATGGATAGTACTTTAGCCATAACACCTTTTGATTTTGTATTCACATTTTTGATTATGTGTAATATTAAACATAAACATTTATAAACATAACACAACATAAACAACATTTCAACTCCAACCTGGCGTTGTTGAGCATATTTTAAATAATTTACGGCTCCCGCAATATCAAAGAAAAGTCTAGGGGGGTCCATCCCCCCTACATCTGGAGTCATGGGGTGAAAACAGAGATATGCTCCCCAACCTTTGAGCCCCCTTATGCAAATAAAACCTTAGAAAGTTGCCATTTCTTCCTTGCTTAGTCCCGTTCTTATTTACACCTTGCCCCTGGTCTGGTAGAGTTGCTGGCCTTTGGGATATGCCATGGTATTTCAGCTGAATCATTTAGTTGCCTGAGTAAGGATGTTAACTTTGTGCTGGCGATTCCATGCTGCCTGGATTCCATGCTGCCTGGATTCCTATGGTTCCCGATCTTAGGGAATACTACGTTCCACGAAGGGGGTTGTGCAGATCTTGTTGAAGACAGCCGTGGAGAGGTTTTGCTAGGTATTTTTGAGACTCTCAGTTGAGAACAAAATTGCTCTCATAGTGCAGCATCTCTGAGCACAAATTGTTGTTTATTTCTCGTCACCATCAGCTTAAATGGGAAGCCACATCTATATGGCATCTGCGCTTCCCTGAGCTTTTGTGTAATTGTCCGCATCTTTACTCTCCAGTCTTTATATTAAATTAACACAAAGGGGCAGATTCACTAAAGGGCAAAGTCGCCATTGCTTATAACAATTTGGCAGAAATTGCATCAACAAGGACATCACAAATTCACTAGGCATAGAGGACAATTCGCTAGATAACAAGAATGTAGCTAATGTTCGATCGCTCTGGCTCTCGTTATTCCGCAAATTCAGTAAATTTTACTGAATGTAACGTTGAAACTAAATTTTATACTTGCAATTTATTGTGCAGTTATGCTCCATTCACTGTTACATAGTAGTTAAGTTGGGTTGAAAAAAGACCAAAGTCCATCAAGTTCAACCCCTCCAAATCATGAACCAGGAAAATGTTAGAGGAGTAATAAAAGTTCTTAGGGTTTGTATATTAGGAGAGGTGCATAACTCATGCTACTAGCCAGCAGCAGTCAGCCAGCCATTTGCGTGAATATGCACTCCTTGCACTTTGCCGGGGGTGCAGGCCCTGGCCCAATCGCACCCCCTACTCCCCCGGTAGTTACGCCACTGGGAATTGCTCACCTCTATTTCTCACTGTGGGAAAAAATAACAAATAAAAAAACAAACAAATATAAAAAGTATTGTAGAAGTGTTTACCTGCATGTCCTCAAGACTGTGATTTTGACTGCAGAAGTGTTGCGCCACTGGTGTATCACATGATTTGGTGTTGATTTTATGTCTGTGATGGTTCACACTTTTTGTCCAGTTTCACTAATGTATATGCCTCCTGTAGAGCACCTAGTTAGGGTTGCCATCTTTTCTAGAAAACATTACCTAACAAATTCTGATTCTGACACCAGGAAGTCCAGTTATGTCAAATGAACAGATGAATTCCTTTATCACGCTTGCGTAACTGAACTTTTAATGGAAACCACCCATAAACCATACTCCATCTAAATAGTAATGAAAAAGTGCTGTGTGGTGCCCCTGTCCCATCTACACACCTAGCTCAGGCTCGGCCCTGCTGTGTAAATCTCTGCTTGCACCATAACAATCACATTGCTGCTGCCATACAGTAACTATAGTAACTAATGGGTCGCTAATTGAATGTTGCATGCAAGATCCTTCCTCCAGTTCCTTGGTTCCTTGCCCTTATGAAGTAAAGTTACCCGCCATAATCCACTGCTTTCTTTTTATGCACCTACCAGCAACCTTGCAAAATACTAATTTGTAATACTAACAGGAGGTTTAATTTTACGTCATTATATGGAGATGTCAAACTTTAACTGTACTTAAAGCGATACAATGTTTCTACACACACACAAGTGAGTTCCCAATTCCTAGTTTCACAATGAAACTGCCATAAAAGTGACACACCCCCTTTCTAACCGTTTCATTTCCTCCCCTGACTGAGGAAACTACCAGAGAAGTGTTATCACCACTAGCAGGCCCCCCACACAAAGCTATGTGGGTACAAATCCCACTCACGGGCTCTGAAGCTGCTCTCCTGGTTCATGGCTGCAGTCTGATGACGCGTCTCAGCCACCTCCTTGTCACATGCAACGGAAAACCAATCAGAAGGCTGGAAAACAGAAATGTCATGTAGTAGAGAGGTCAATAAAAATAGTTGAAAAAAAAGCAAGAAAGCCCTGTGGGAGGAGGGAGCAGCGAAGCTGCTTAGAGGTAAGTGGCATTCTCCCCACAAAAAATTACCGGCCAATGTAATTGCCGGTATTATCTTAATACCAGCACCGGCCTCCATACCTGTTTTACCTGCTAGGCCGGTAAGTTACCGGCCAGGTGGCAACCCTGCACCTAGTACATGTAATCTTGATTACCACATTGGATGAAGCACACGAATAGTAGTCCAGAATGGTGTATACTTTTTGTGTATTCGGTATAGCAACTTGATCTTTGCACAGGATGTATTTTCAGGACATGCAGGTCTTAATTCTAAAAGGGTACTTTAAAACTGAACGGGAAAGGAAGATTAATGAATTCAAATGTATGGAGTTATTTAATCCATTAAGACAGGGCCTTAATTTAGGGTAAGGTTTCATGTTACACTATGTAACCTGACTCCTGAACTATTTACAACCCATCCTAATTCATTGTATTATCTCTACAATTGATCTCTATCTATCTGTAACTTCCTAATTTATTGCCCATGAACGCCTTTCACTGATCTAACAGTATTTAAAGCTTTTCTAGCTTTCATTTGTTTTTGTCTGACAAAGGGACCTCGGTTCCCCCAAAAACTTGCAATGTAGTTTTTATTGTTAGCCAATATAGGTATTATTTGTTGAATGTACTAACCCTCTCAACAAAAGCTCCATCCACAGTCATCTAATTAGCCCCCTCCCTGAATTGTCTATTTCAGTGAACAGTGTTTCTGAATCTTCGTGTTTGCTTTGGATCAGTTCAGCTTCATAGAGCTTGTTGGTGCATGCACAGTTGGTTGAAGGTAAGCAAGCTCTGTGTCACCAAACTGATCTGAAGAGAACATGAAGATCCAGAAGATGGAATCTGCTAGCTCTGCTCCGCATTTTTGTCTGTTTAGGTCAGCTTTACTGTCAGTAAAAACTGAAAAAGATGCTGCGGGGAGAGAACAGGGAAATGGCTGTGGATGGGGGCTTTTGTATGGGGTGTGGTTTAGTTCTCATTTAATTCAAATTTCTCCCAGGATAGGTTACTATTGATTGTTTAACAAATCATAAGAATATATGCTCTTAAAACTTAGAAAGGTTTCCAACTCACTACAACCTTACTTACCAGGAAAATTCCAGAACATGAGCTGACAGCCCTAGGGCTAAATCAGATGCTTCCTTTTTTCCACTATTATGCCTATACACATATAATGCAAACGTTCACATGCTCAATGACAGCCCCAGGTTGATATCATTCATTGTCAGTTATTGCGCACAGACACTGAAATGTGTAGGGGGCAATGTCAGCATTTTCCAGCAGAGAAAATGCATAGAGGAAGATTCATGTACCCTTGAAACTCGAGCTTGTGTAATACAGTGCAAACCAGTGAATTGCTAAAACTAAAAATATTTTCTGCAAGGGATTGCTTTTGCTACCTTCCAAGGGTCTTTTTTCCCCACATGCAGGTTTTTGCCAAAAATAAATATTCAATATAAAATAATATTAAAAATTTGGCTATAATCGGTTTGTGTTAAAAGAAAGACACTCCTTTTAAAACCAGTTTGGAAACAAGCCAAAGCATTATCTGCAATCATTTTGTACCAATCTGAACTTTGAGATTTTATAAATCTGCCCCACCTGTAATATAGGTTGCTAACAGAAAAATTGTTTGCAGTGCCAACAATTTTGCTAACCCTTTTCCCCTCATGCGAAAGTAGGATTGCGAAATTTTATCGTTTGCAAAAAAAAAAACAGAAGCGGTACTTTCAATGCCCACCTCCAGCTCATTAATAAACAAGTTAAAATGCAAAGGACCAAGGACAGAGCCTTGCTGTACTCCCCTAACAACACTGGTCCTATTAGAAAATGTTCCAATCATCACTTCACAGATCACACTATCTCTTTTTTTCATTATTTTCTGCATGCTGTCACTCAATTCATTGACTCCCTCCACTATCTCATTAGTTGATTTCTTCTGGTCTATTTCTATATTTCCCTCGGTGCTACCAGACATGCCATGCAAGTAACTGCCTCTTCTCTTTAACAGGACTACACCATCACCATGTATTTTCAGCAAAGTTGGCGTGATAAGCGCCTGGCCTATACCGCTCTCCCTCTCAATCTCACATTGGATAATCGTGTGGCTGATCAGCTCTGGCTCCCGGACACTTACTTCCTGAATGATAAAAAGTCCTTCCTGCACGGAGTCACTGTCAAGAACCGGATGATCCGACTGCACCCAGATGGCACAGTCCTCTATGGACTGAGGTTAGTCTATGGTTTATTTTATTTTTCTCCCTACATTCTATGAAAGCTCTCATCCTGCAGATATGCTTTTTTTTATCTGAAGTCTCAAAAATGTATTTATGGAATTATTGCATAATGTATGTAATAATCCAGGTAATAGACAAAATATGCATGGTTTTTATACCATTCCTAGGACAATTCTTGCATGAAGAAGGACCTTAGGGGCAAATTCACTAAAACGGGAAGGCCTAATGCTAGCACAAATTCGCCAGCGTGATGTAATTTCTTTACTTCGCTGATTTACTAACGGCGTAAATTCGCTAGCGAAGTAGACCTACTCTAGTGCTACTTCGCACCCTTAAATTGTTTTGGGGGTACCCTCCTTCCCCCCTACATTTCCTAACATATGGCAACTCAACTATACAGTGGGCACATGTATAGGGCAAAATAGCAACTCAATTTTATTTTATGAAGGTTTCCCAGGCTTGTGTAGTGAAATGTATTTGCAGCTACATATATGTCCTTTGTACTTTAATTTGGCACCGTATGCAAATTAGGCATCACTAGTGTAACTTCGTTTTGCTTGACGAATTAACGCTAGCTCAACTTCGATACCGTTTGCCTCCCTGAGCACAACTTCGCATTTTAGTGAATTTGTGTAGCGCAGGCGAAACTACACCTGGCAAAGTGCGCAAAATGCAGTGAAGCTGTCGCTGGCGCAACTTCGGATCTTTGTGAATTTTCCCCTTAGCGTTTTAAAATTAGCTGTAGTAAGCAATGGGAATCAGCAACAGCATGGGATAACAATATAATATACTTTAGTAAGGTATAGGATCAGTTAACTGAAAATCCATTATCCCAAAAGTTCCAAATTACAAAGAGGCTATCGCCCATAGATTTCTTTTACTCAAATAATTAAAAATTATTTCCTTGTTCATTATAATAATAATAAAACCTTGTACTTGATTCCAACTAAGATATAATTTATCCTTACTGGATGCAAAACAATCCTACTGGGTTTATTTGATGTTTACATGGTTTTAAGGACTTATGGTATGAATATGCAAATTATGGAAAGACTCCTTATCCTGAAAACCCATTTTCCAAAGCATTGTGAATAACAGGTCCCATACCTGTAAATGGGTTATTGTTTCACAGAATTAGAATTTATTTCTACCAATTTGTAAAGCACTGGTAAGTGTCAGTGTGTGATATGAAAAATATTTTTGGTGCCAAGTACAATCTTTATTATTTAACTAGAAGCCCAGACAAGGGGAGCAAACCTAATTTAGCGAATGGACAATTTCAGCCATGAAGAAAGAATGGCTAAATTGTATTGTTTACTTTGTAGAACAGAAGAAACCCCATTTCCAGATCTACATTTCATACTACCTAGCTGCACTAATGTCTGAAAGAATCGGCATAATCCCAAAACAAATCCTAGGGTTAGGAAAGGTTAAAAATTATTTACTTCATTGTAATGATTTGGATTAAGTTTGGTCAGGTGAATCTGAATCCTAGCAAATCCCCAAAAAAATGCTCGATTCAGTGCATCCACAGTAGTACCCACATCAGTTGCTGTTCTATAGTTCTGTAGTTATCAAGGATAATAATAAAAAAAAAACATTAACCCAAAATGTAGGCACTTAGTTTGCCGCCTTTCCACTGGTGAGGTGCCACAGCATTTAGGTCAGAGCTGACCAACCAGAGTCTTTGCTGGGAGATGTGCTGGGAGAATGTTCCTTCATACTTATTTTCCTAGCTAAGAGTTCCAGATGTCTTTTGTGTGACAGTATAATAGTAGTAACATAGCAAACATTAAAAGGGTTATTCACCTTCCAAACTCCTTTTTTTCAGTTCAGTTGTTTTCAGCTTGTTCACGATACTTTTTTCAATTGCTTTACATCAATTTAAGTTTAAAGTTTAATGCTCCTGTGTCTCGTGTTTCACTCTGGCAGCTCTCAGCAGTATCTGTGGAACATTAGTAACTATTGTATCAATTCTAAAAGCTGCCTATAAAGGAGAACTGTCATGAACTACTGTATAAACCATACAATTTTTCATATATATATATATATATATATATATATATATATATATATATATATATATATATATATATATATATGTATATATATATATGTATATATATATATATATATATATATATATATATATATATATATATATATATATATATATATATATATATATATATATATATATATATATATATATATATATATATTCAGTAAAGAAGGTCCGCACTCTCAGGACTTAAAAATTAAATAATGTTTTATTAACAAAAGACTAATGTTTCGGCCTCTCCAAGGCCTTTCTCAAAGTAACAACAGACAATGAAAAATGCATTAAATACCCATGATGGCGGGAAAAGTTAATTGGCTGACATGTCATCCTTGTCATCATCACAATGCATCCAATAGCATAACTCAAAATACATCAATACTAAACATTAAGTAATACTAAGAAACACAGATAATCATATCACTGTTAAAACACCCCTTGTTTAAGAGGAGAATACTTAAAAACAAACTTTGTAACAGTTGTTAATCTCACTCACAACTATTTAAATGTATCAAAATACTAAGAAATACTGGTAATGTTAAAAAGGAGCAAATATGAGTCTAGGTAGAAGGTCTGGTTTCATGCTCTATCCAAAGCGGTAGATAAAATGCTGTCTATATTGTATTGCAGCGTGATCAGTGCAGAGCTCTAAATAGGACCACATCAAATAGCTATTGTTGCTTAGTACCTCCCCCATAGCAACCTAACCATTAATGTCATTATTGACCAAAAAATAATAATGTGTGGTTATTTTAACCGGTGCATCACCCCACACGGGGTTACAGAGACATCCCAAGATAAACATATAATAAATGTGTGTAAAGAGACATATTTCCCTCAAACTATTAACCCCAAATGTGTCAGTTGCTCAAAATACATCAATACTAAACATTAAGGAATACTAAGTAACACCAAATTTTTTGGACACTGCACGCAGGCAAGTTGAACCTAGTGACGAGAGTGCCGACTACCCCAAAGTTCTTGTTTATATATATATATATATATAACACTTTCTTGGGCTATTCAGCACATAGATAGTTAAATGTCCAGCTAGTGTATCAGCATGGGTTACACTGCGAATCTACACTCAGGGTAGAGCCTTCGCCAAATGGAAGCTTACCCTTTAAGATGTTGTAAAACTACAACCCACAGGCTAATTAGTACAAAAGTAGATAAATTGGACGCCAGGAGGTTCTTGGATAGTTAAACAGGTTTATTATGCACAAAAGCAAATGACCTCAGGTTTACTCACAATGTAGGATAAAGCAGATGGAACCACAATGGACAGAGTGGCTCACAAAGTCAGATCAGCGCACAGGGTATCAGCAGACAGGGGTAATAACTTCTCCTTTAACCGACGTTGCCAGTGAGGGGATCAATCAGGTAGGGTACAGGCTGTCCTTTGCTAACCTAGATGCCTATCAACTGAGTTCCCTGCTTTAAAGGCAAACAGGCCTTGTGGGAAGCTACTCCCTTCTACAAATCCTTGTTGGAACGACAACTGCTCTTACTGCTAAACCTCTCTGTCTCACTCTCCTAGAGAGTCTATTACAGGAGCTTACTATGCTAGCTGTTCCTCGTTCACGGGTTGTCTGGTCACGACTTACAGTAGATCTCCAAAGGTACAGGTCCCTTTAGGGTAAATGGCTTTACTGGGCCTATGGTGATCCCAGGCTCAATGGGAATCACCTAGAAGCACAGGATCAAGATCCAAAGAGGAAGAGGCCACTCCCTACACAGCACTATATAGCAGTATGGCAGGGGAGTGTCATTACACTCTTGGTCCAATAGGTGAGGTGGTTACACTTAAACTGTTGCAAGGGCGTGTGCCCAATAACAAAGGATAGGAGAACTACATAGAAAAAGTAGGGGATTAACTCTATAGGGACTAGCAGAACCTATAGAACTATATATATATATATATATATATATATATATATTGAATTCCTAACTATATATAGCATTGAATTCCTAGATCTACGAATCTTTAAAACTGTGGCTGGCCTAGGCACAAGCTTATATAGAAAACCTACAGATCGAAACATGATTTTGCACGCTGCCAGTGACCATCCCCCAGCAACCACAAGGGATGTCCCATACTCACAGTTCCTGAGGACTATACGCAAAAACAGTGATCCAGTGATGGCACAAACTCAACTAAGCGAAGCAGTCGACAGATTTATAGAAAGAGGCTACCAGAAAGACTCACTTGAACTCCCTTGATTCTGGGATGGCAGTGGATGTGATTTTCACTTTGCTAAAGCATTTGATACAGTGCCACACAAAAGGTTACTGGTTAAATTAAGGAATGTTGGCCTTGAACATGGATAGAGAACTGGCTAAAAGATAGACTACGAAGAGTGGTGGTAAATGGAACATTTTCTAATTGGACCAGTGTTGTTAGTGGAGTACCACAGGGCTCTGTACTAGGTCCCTTGCTTTTCAAGTTGTTTATTAATGACCTGGAGGTGGGCATTGAAAGTACTGTTTCTATTTTTGCAGATGATACTAAATTGTGCAGAACTATAGGTTCCATGCAGGATGCTCCCACTTTTCAGAGTGATTTGTCTAAACTGGAAAACTGGGCAGCAAACTGGAAAATGAGGTTCAATGTTGATAAATGCAAGGTTATGCACTTTGGCAAAAATAATATAAATGCAAGTTATACACTAAATGGCAGTGTGTTGGGAGTTTCCTTAAATGAGAAGGATCTAGGGGTCTTTGTAGATAACACGTTGTCTAATTCTGGGCAGTGTCATTCTGTGGCTACTAAAGCAAATAAAGTTCTGTCTTGCATAAAAAAGGGCATTAACTCAAGGGATGAAAACATAATTATGCCTCTTTATAGGTCCCTGGTAAGGCCTCATCTGGAGTATGCAGTTCAGTTTTGGACTCCAGTCCTCAAGAGGGATATAAATGAGCTGGAGAGAGTGCAGAGACGTGCAACGAAATTGGTTAGAGGGACGGAAGACTTAAATTATGAGGGTAGACTGTCAAGGTTGGGGTTGTTTTCTCTGGAAAAAAGGTGCTTGCGAGGGGACATGATTACACTTTACAAGTACATTAGAGGACATTATAGACAAATGGCAGGGGATCTTTTTACCCATAAAGAGGATCACCGTACCAGAGGCCACCCCTTTAGACTAGAAGAAAAGAACTTTCATTTGAAGCAACGTAGGGGGTTCTTCACAGTCAGGATAGTGAGGTTGTGGAATGCACTGCCGGGTGATGTTGTGATGGCTGATTCAGTTAATGCCTTTAAGAATGGCTATTGTGATACTAAGCTCTATAGTTAGTATAGGTATGGGTAGATAGAATTTGATTAAAAGTAGGGAGGGGTGTATGTATGGATGCTGGGTTTTCATTTGGAGTGGTTGAACTTGATGGACTTTGTCTTTTTTCAACCCAATTTAACTATTTAACTAAAAAGGGCCTTATCACATTCCCAGGCTGACCTGCTGAAGGGCAAACCAAAGGTAGACCAGTTGTCTAACCAATTGGTGTTCACTACCAAATACTCACATATTTCCAATAATTTACAAAAATGTGTAAAAAAGAACTGGCCAATTATCTCTATGGACAGCACCTTGTCCTTGCATCAATCCCCATGCCCTATGTTTGGCCATGGTAGGAATCAGAATCTCAGAGACATCTTGGTTCGGACTGACTTTTTTCATAAAACCACACAAAATACAAATTGGTTTAGTGACCAGAAGAAACTTGGATGGTATCATTGCCCAGACTGTACTACATGTTGGTCTCTGCTGACAGGCAAAGACTTTCCTCACCCACACACGGGAAAGAGATTTAAAATACTGCATAGACTAACCTGTACTTCAACCTTTGTTATTTATATTGTGACATGTCCATGTGGTCTCTACTACATAGGTAAAACCACTACTCAATTGAAAGAAAGGATAGCCAATCACAGATCAACTATCAGTAAAGCCCTAAAAGAAAAGGTGGCCAAACAACCTGTAGCCAGACATTTCCTACAAATGGGACATGGTCTCCCCACATTTCGCTGCATGGCCATCGACTTTCAACTTCCACTACCAAGGCGTGGCAAGCGTGACTTGGCCCTACTGAAGAGAGAATCGAGATGGGTATACCACTTGGACACTGTCACCCCACGTGGCCTGAAAGAGACTTTACCATTGGGGTGCTTAATTTAGCATTGAATATAACACGTCCCTAGACCGGTTATTGTTATCCAACCCCCTGTTTTCCCCTATCCACAGATCAGCAACATGTAATACTGTAATATTACCAATAACCTCTGTTTACTATTTTTCACCCTCTCCTCCCTCTCTGTCCCTGTATTCTATCTTATTTGCCGAACAGGCCATGTACCACTATACCAGACCCTCGAAACGTCCAGGCGCAATCCGCATGTCCAGACACAATATGTGGGACCGATCAAAGTATACCCGCTATTATGATGACAGGCCCCAAGGCCGGGCCTCTACATAGATTTACCCAGTGACTATATTGATGCGGAACCCACCCGCGATGTAACCCTGGCAACCCACACGGACATAGCTGCCTCCTGCGGCAGGCTCACTGTCCCAAATGCAGCGCACAGAGGCGGAACAGGAGGCGCGGGGAACTATACCCCCAGTAACCACCTTCACACGCTGATCCCGGTTGCCAGGTGACAGCCCTGGAGAAACGAGCGGCTATACAGAGGTTGATAGCGCTACTGAGCACACCCACCGCTACTGTGCTGACTGATTGGCCGGATGCCGCCGGCAGCACCCCTGATTGGACAGTGTCTTATTGGTAGGACGAAGTGGTGTTTCTTTGGCACGGCAATAATGTAACCTGTAATAAACTCTTGCTTTTGTAGCGCTATAGTAAATTGAGTGCACCTTACTCTACTATGGGCTTCACTCCTAGTACATATGCTCCGGATGAGACCAATCAGGGTGCAAAGAATTGGGCGCCAGAGGTTCTTATAACTTAACCAAATAACAGATTTATTGAGCACAGTATACAATCCTCAGTGGAGTGTACATAGATCAGAACATTGCAGGTTCATACAATACATTGAATAGGCAGTACTCACAACACCTTTGGTCAGTATGATTCTCCTCAGAGATAGGAACAATATATGCAGCTTTGAGGAGGTACACCCAGCTTTCAGCCTTTTCCCTAAGTGGAAACTGAGGGGAATCTATCTACCCTAGGTCTGTACACTTAGTCCCTTCTACTGGGCAATGAGTACCCTGGGATCTTAATCCCACTACAATCCTCGTAGGAGCGACTGCTCAGCTAAATAATCTGACTGACTATCACTCCTAGAGTGATCTATAAGTGTGAGTAGCCTATTCTTACTAGACCTGACCTGTCTAGGTTCCACTCGAGCTCTGCCTCCTGCACAGGCTAGAGCCAGCACAAGATGGACCCTGATGATCTGGCTTCAGAGCCTTTTATACTCTAGCACAGTGCCATCTGCTGGTCACTGTGGGAAACAACAAGAGTCAACAGTACCCCTCCCAACTGTATTTTAGGACCCAATTAGGTGTCCATAACATGGAGGGACTGCCTGCACAAAATACTAGGGGTGGCTATTTACACATCCCTACACTTTTATTCTGTTTCCCCGCATTACCTCTTGTTTACCTACACTCTGTCACTTGCAGATGTCTTGCCTCACTATTTCCCTACATATTTGGTTTTTACAGTTACAAGCGATTGGAAGCTTGTTCGGTTGCCTAGCAATGCCCTTGGCGCCATTTTCACCACAAGGGGTTTAAATTTTGTGGGCTAGTGGGTTGTCTGGATGTTTGTTTGTTTTCCCTCCTGACGAAGATCCCTGTGGGGGATCGAAACGTTGAGCTTCAATAAAGATTTTTTCTATTTTTGAACCTTTCTGCAAATCCTGTGAGTGCTGCTTTTTTCTACTTGTGTCTTTATATATATATATATATATATATATAAATATATATATAAATTAGTACAATGAAATCTATACCCAACTGCATCAAATTTGTGTTATAAACACACTTAATTATCAGCTCTCCAGACCAGGCATTTTCAGAATCTCAAAGTAGGAGTGTCTATTCAGTTCGGCAACATTCACTTAGGCTTGCCCATGTTCCCTGAGTCAAATTTCCTCTCCCTCATCTTCTAACAGCATATCTATGTGCAACACTTCTCTGTTTGCAGACAGGCAGATTATTGAAGAAATACATTTGTTTGGTTTGGTTGACTGATTGTAGATGACATTTTCAGCAGTGCTGCACTGCTGCTCCTTGTCAGGGGGGGGGCATGTATTGTTCAAACCTATAATCTCCCCCAGTATTGTTCATGTCTATGTTCTCCCCAGTATTGTAAAACCATGTACTTTTCACATCTCAGACCCAGACTGTAACTAACTGCATTGTTCAACTGATCACAATGTAATTTCTCCTACCGCACACCTGTAGTTCACCAATCCTGCAACTGGTGGTGCGTCTTCCGTTGACCCGGCCGGGTCCCTAAGCAATGTATGTGTATAGAAAACAGATCCGCACACACTCTGATTAATGCAGTCAGGGAGTGTCCCCTTTTATTTAGCCATCAAACATCAACTTTTCGGGGGGGAAACACCCACCCTTCATTAGGATGAAGGGTGGGTGTTTACCCCCCGAAACGTTGTTCACCTGATCAAACATCAGACAAACTGCTGGAGTATATATGAACATAACTGTTTAGCAAAAGCAAAAGCTTGGTTGAGGATGCAGAGGTGAGATATGGCTATTGTTTCATTATGTTATAGGTTTAACTCTGACAAAACACTGTATTCATTATTCTTGTTAACTTTACTGTGTAATACTGCAAACTCATGACAGTTCCCCTTTAATGAAACTCAGGAAGTCTGCTCAGGAGGGCTAAAGATAACATATGTATCAACTAAATGTATACATTTAGAACAGTTAAAGAGTCGGTGACTCTGCTTTAGTGAAAAATGAAATTTTACACTTCAATATTAGAAAAACAGTCAGAAATCTGGTGAGCAATCTGAAACTGAACTGGAAAAAGTGTTTGAAGGTGAACAACCCCTTGCCCACTCACCATTTACTTACTTTATAATTTCTGTTCTCTGTTTTAAACTGTATTCTTCTATTCCAACTTTCTCTGTTTATTGTATTGACAAATTTGTTTTGTTTTTAGTTTGTCTCAATCCTTATTTAACATTCTATCCCTTACTAACCTTTATTATTCCATTATTTTCTTCTCTCTTGTGCTTCTTCCCTGTTATTTATTACCTTATACCCATGCCTTTCTTATTGACTCAATTTCTTTTGACTCCTTTCTTTAAATTTCCCCTTCTCATATCCTACCTCTTAGGATAAAAAAAACCCTTTCATTTAGTATTTACTAACTTGCTTCCAAAATAATGCACTTTTGCTGTGAAATCAAGATATAATGATGCCTATAAATGAACATTCTGATTTTAGTGCTTTATTGGATTTTAGAAACCACAAAAAAATTAATTTTCTCTAAAACAACAAATGGCAAGCAATTTATTTCAATAACCTAATACAAAACGCACAAATGAATAAAAATATAGAACTAATCTGAATACTAACACAGAAACATCAAACTCCTCAAATTGTTTGTGCAAATACAAATGAAAAAAAAACCTCTAAAAGCTTGACATAAAGAAAGTTTTTACAATTTGAAAAGGACAAATCCCACTGACTTCTACATGACCTCAAAAGCTTTTAGATAGTGGAGTTTTGTATTAGCAAATGCAAGGACTCTGACTGGTAAAATGGGAGAGCTGGAGGTGGTGGTGCTGGAGGAAAAATATGATATGATTGGTATTGCCAAAACATGGCTGAATGAGTCGCATGACTGGGCAGTTAATATCAGAGGCTTTTTTCTGAGGAACAGAGGCAATAGAAAAGGAGGAAGAGTATGTCTGTTCGTTAGGCAGAATTTAAAAGCTAATATAAAGGAGGAAGTCTTATGGGTGAAAGTATGTAAGTGAGGAGGAGGAGGCTAAGCTCCTGATACAAATAGAAAAGGCTGCTAGTTTAGGAAAGTAAAGTTTGGGGAAAGTAATGATAATGGGGGATTTTAATTACCCAGATATTGACTGGAGCAACAGTACTGTCAGGCCAGTAAATGGGAACAAGTTTATAAACTTAAATAATTTTATGGCTCAAGTTGTTGAGGAGCCAACCAGAAAAAATGCTATACTGGATCAAGTGATCTCTAAAGAGACAGAATGTGCAAGTAATTGAACCCCTGTGTAATAGTGACCATAATGTGATATAATTTAATGTCTGGAGCAAAAAACAAATATACACTGAATTTCAGAAAAGCTATTTTTAGTGCCTTGAGGGCTGCCCTTCAGAGCATAGATTGGGGCATTAGGTTTTCATCTAAAAACACAGAACAGAAATGGTTGTCATTTAAAATTATATTAAATTGTTACTGTTCTCAATTTATTCCCTTAAGGAATAAATGTTGAATCATTGAAAATCACCCTATGTGGCCTAATATAGAAGTAAATAGGAAAGAAGAGAAAGAAATTTAAAAACTACAAGTCTGTTGGGACAGAAGCTGCATTTAATGAATATAAACACTATAATAAATGTTGTAGAACAGCAATCTGGAAAACAAGGATAGGAAATGAAGAGCATATTGCGTTTGAGGCTAAGACTAACCCCAAAAAGTTTTTTTAAATATATTAATAGTAAAAAGATGCAGGTTGAGAGTGTTGCTCCTTTAATTAATGGTACCAGTATGGTAGTAACAGATAAAAAAAGGCAAATGTGATAAATCTGTTCTTTTCTTCAGTGTATACAATAGAGGAGCCAGAGTTCCCAGGCTCACTTCATAGCTGCACTATTGGCTCAAATCAATCTAGTCAATGGCTGACTCAGGATATGATTCATAAAGCTTTAATAAAAATTCATGTAAACAAGGAGCCAGTGCCAGATGGCATATACCTCCAGGTTCTAAGAGAGCTTAGTTGGGTTTTAGACCAGCCCCTATTTCTGATTTTCTCAGATTCGCTTTCATCTGGTATGGTACCTATGGATTGGAGAAAAGCTGATGTCATTCCAATATTTAAAAAGGGATTACGATCTCAGCCTGGCAATTATAGGCCAGTAAGTTTGACAACTGTGGTGGGCAAATTATTTGAAGGCTTGTTAAAGGAAAACTATACCCCCCAACCAATGTAGGTCTCTATAAAAAGATACTGCATAAAACAGCTTATATGTAAAACCCTGCTTCAAGTAAATAAACCATTTTCATAATAATGTACTTTTTTTGTAGTATGTGCAATCGGGTAATCCTAATTAGAAAATTGCTATTTTAAAAAATAAGGGCTGCCCCCTGGGATCATAGGATTCACGGTGCACACAAACAAACCAAACAAACTATACTTGTTAGGTCACATGAGCCATTTAAAATACAGAGTTCTGTCCTTTGCTTCCACACTTCCTGTTACAGTTAGAGTCTCAGTATTTCTCATCAGATGATCTCTGAGGCAGCACACAGACCATCACGAAATGGTGGTTTATTATTCAAAATCCTATTTTATCACAGTCAAACAAAATGAACTTTAATTACACTATATAGGGGGGCGTGGCCTGGAGCGAAGCTGAATGGCTGCCTGAGGCTGTAGCTCTCCGCTGAAAACACCCAGAAAAGCTACTAAAAGCAATCCAGGAAGCCCCTTCTTGTGCTAAAAAGGTGGGTGAACGTCTCCTGAACGATATGGAGTGGAAAAGGGTGTCACATAAGAAGAAATATAGCTCTCCTATCCCTCGAAAGCTTTCAGAGTTTTATGGGGAGGAAAACCAAGATGGCGACCGTCATTACCAGCCACGAGGTAGGCATGAATTGGACTACCATACTCCCCCACCGCTAGCTCAGAGGAATAGATTTAGCCCTCTCTACACTCCTCATCGCAGGGGTGACCCAGCGGACCTTGCTGAGGAAGAAAGCGAGGAGGATAACCCAAAGGAAAGCCCTAAAGACACCAGGGATCGTAGCCCTCTGAAATCCCTGAAGGCCCAGCCTGTATCGTCACCACAGGATGATCAGAGATCCCAGGTAGGACAGACTCCACAGTCCTTACCCCACCCATCCATTCATCCACCTCCAGCAAACATTACTCTAGACCCCCTGACGTCATTCCCAGCTACTGAGCAGACAATGACGCAGAAATTTTTTAAGGACTTCATGGTGTCCTTTAGCGGCGTCATGAAGGATAACATGGCGGAGATCAGGGGGGATATGCAATCTCTGGTGAAACAAATGTCAAACTTTGCAAGTGAAACAGACCAGAGAATCTCCAAGTTGGAGAATAGGATTGCAGAAATGACAACGGCACATAACGAATTAGTTGATACCCACAAGGAGCTTATGAATGAGAATAGATGGATGAAGGAGAAGATAGCTGAAGAGGAGGACAGAAATAGGAGGAATAACGTTAAAATCAGAGGGGTCCCTGAAACTGTTCATAATGATGAGCTTAAGGGATATGTAATGGATATCCTGAAATCTACCTTCCCTGCATTGACTGAGAGTGAAATGACTGTGGACAGGGCTCACAGGTTGCCCAAACCTGGTCATATTGCTAAACATCTGCCCAGAGACGTGATTACAAGAATCCACTTTTTCCATGTGAAGGAAATGCTACTAGCCGCCACAAGAGGAGGGAAAAAACTCCCAGATCCATATCGGGATCTGGCATTATACCAGGATCTATCTCAGACCACTTTACAAGCAAGACTAGAGTATTTGCAGATTACTGCCACTCTAAGGCATAAAAACATTCAATATTCCTGGGGATTTCCACCAAAACTGATAATACAGGATCAAGGAGTGTCCTATGTTGTTAGAAGCGTGAAGGAGGGACATGAGCTGCTCTCAAAGTGGAACATTCCAATCTTTGTCCCCAAAGATCCAAAAAAGGACAAACCCATATACCATCCAACCCCATACAAACAACAACCAATGGACACCACCCAACCACCATCTGAGGAAGATAAGTCTGCAGAAGCTCCTGGTGGTACCTGAACTGCTTGGTGCCCAGCCATAAACTCTTCCCCCCATTTCTGACTTTCCCCCTTGGGTTTTGTCACCTTCCCTTAGGAGAAAAGTCAAACTGGAAGTCCACAACGGTGGATCCTGACCTGATAGATCATTTGAACTGAACAGTAATTTGAAGTTTACTTTTCATATTTTTGAAACTGTTTTTCTTCTTTTTCTTTTTCTCTTTTTTTTCTTCTCACTGAACTGAGAACTAATTTTTCAAGTGGTAGCTACAATAGGTAGAACCGGATGCCATTTTGTACGCCACCTCTTTTCTTGTTAATTCATTGTTCCTTTAAGTTTTTCAGGCTGTTGTCCCAACTAACCTTTTTTTTTCCAATCAGAGCTGAGATGTGCGAATGTCAAAATGATGCCCCCGGACTGACTTGGGTGAGGTTAATATATTGGTTTGGTTTGTTTACAATATCACTGTATAGATAAACATGTTTCAGGAATGTAAACTTCTTTCGATTAATGTGAGAGGGTTAAATTCTTATAGGAAGAGGTATCTACTACAAAAGTTGGTAAAAGAAGAAAAAGCTGACATTATTTGTTTACAACAGACACATTTAAATAAAATTGCAGCAGGGAAACTTAAAATTCATAAATTTTCTTAAATATACCATTCCACTTTAAAAAATAATAATAAGAAAGCTGGGGTATGCATAGCCGTCAGAGATACACTGGGACTAGTGGTAGGGGAAACTTTTGCTAGTGAAGACGGAAGAATGGTGATGATTACTGGTACAATTAATGCCCAAGATTTTACATTTGTGAACCTATACACTCCAAACTCCCATCAAATGAAATTTATCAACAAAAAATTTGGAAAAATATCCACCTTTACTAAAGGTTACTTATTTATATCAGGAGATCTGAATTCAGTAGTTGACCCTCAGTCTGACTGCACCTCCAAAACTAGGAAAACTCACACTATTCTGAAGCCAGCTCTGATCCAATTTGAGTTATTCGATACTTGGAGATGTATACACCCTAAAGAGAAACAATTCACTTACTACTCACCGATCCATAAGTCCTTCACTCGCATTGATTATTGTTTGACTGACAGGTTTTCCCTACCACTGGTTTCCAGTATTGAGATAAACCCCAGAAGTTGGTCGGATCATTCTCCCATAACTTCAAAATTCACCTCTACAACCAAATATTTGGAAATTGAACAAATTTATTTTAAATTCTGAGCAGACTTTCCCCTTTATTAAAAAAGAATTAATAGAATATTTTGAGCTTAATGATACCAAAGAAGTTTCCAAAACAGCTCTCTGGAATGCACACAAAGCTTTTATTAGAGGAGTCATAATGAAACAGAGTGCCATCCACAAAAAAAAGATAAGGGAAAAAACTACCCTCCTTTTAAGTAAAATTAAATCCCTAGAGAAGGATATATTCATCAATAAAAAGACAGATCTTATTCAAAAATTAGAGGAGACCAGACAGGAACTGGCAGATAATATGTATTACCAATACGACAAATGGCAGACAATACTCAAGGTATTATGATAATATGATAATAACAGAACAGGTAAAGCAATGGCCCAAAAAATCAAAGGGAAAAGAGTTTATCAAAGAATAGTTAAAATTAAACACCCCAAAACTAAGATAGAAGCACACCATCCCAAAGACATAGTGGACGCACTAACCACCTATTATGAAGACCTTTGTAATTTAGAAAAGGACCCAGACACTTTTATCCCATCGACCCAAGAAATAGATGATTACTTAGATAAAGTTAATCTACCCTCATTGTCTGATCTTGAGCAAAAATCTTTGGCAGTTCCTTTCTATCAACAGGAAATTGAATCTGCCATTAGCTCTCTTAAAAGAGATAAAGAGATAAAGCCCCTGGACCCGATGGTTTTATCAATGATCAATGATTATCAATGATTAATTGATCAAAACCTCTTACAAATATGTTTAATGAAGTAGTAACCAAAGATGTTTTCCCCAAAGAATCATTATCAGCATTAATCATAACTATTCCCAAGGAAGATAAAGACCCATCAGACCCAAGTAGTTATAGACCAATTTCCTTATTAAACACAGATATCAAAATATATGCCCGAGTAATAGCTAATAGATTAGCCCCCTTAATGCCCCAACTTATTCACCCGGATCAGGTAGGATTTACCAAAGGCAGAACTACTAGTGATGGCACTCGAAAGGTCCTTGCTTTAGTGCACAAAATTGGGCTCTGTCGGACGACTACCCTCCTTGTTTCTCTAGATGCGGAAAAGGCGTTCGACAGAGTCAACTGGTTGTACTTGTCTAGGGTACTTGTTAAGTTTGGCATTCCTGGTTTTCTTCACAAGGCGATTCTGGCTTTATATACTCAACCTTCTGCTAAGGTGCTGTCATCTGGTTCAATGTCGCACTCCTTCGACATTAAAAATGGTACTCGTCAGGGCTGCCCACTCTCCCCAATAATTTTTAATTTGACTTTAGAACCCTTAGCCCAAAAAATAAGAGATAACTCCCAAATTTATGGTATAAAATTAGGAAGGTCAAATACCAAATTAGGCCTATATGCAGATGATGTCATCTTATACCTTCAAAAACCATTAGTTTCGGGACTTCCGGAGGGCGGCCCTAAAGATGGCTGCGTTTTAAACAAGCTCCTGCCGGGACAGAAGATCTGGGGCCATCACAACATTTTCCACATCTTTTGTGGCCAAATTTTTGCTCCGGTGCCTCAGGATAACAGGGGGTAACGATATTTGGCAACATCGGGCTTCCCCCCTCCAGCTACCCCGGGAGTTTGGCCCACACGTTTTATTTGGGCCCACACCACGCCACCGTGTGCAGCGGCGACTTGATACCGAACCGCAGCTACTCGCCCTACCTGCCTCGTACTCCCGGACTTGCCGTAGCCACAGCCGACCGTCACCCCGGAGCGGTAACAACTTGGGGCGCCTTGCTCCACACGGCAGGAACCCCCACGTGGAGTTTCCGCCCGCACGGGCCTTCACAGCCGCACCCCAATAGCTGGCGTCCTCTCCTTCTACACCACACCACCACGTGGCCTGAAGTGGCAACCTTTTCGGTGACCGGTGAGTTGGGTCTGTCCAATACTCAGGGCCCACGGTCATTCCTGGGACGGCGGTACTTCCCAACGCCCATCTTACAGACGCTGCAGCCCCTGCCTCCATCTTTTACGGCGCACATATCCGTGGACCGGGACCAGGTTGCACGCGACCCCGACACGGGGTGGGTGAGTGGAAGTCCCCATTTTCAATAACTCTGCCTAGACTCTGGTCACGGGAAGGCGGTGTACTATACTGCACAATTTTGGGCTTTACGGCTACATTATACTGACTATTTGGGGTGTGGCCATCACCAGCTATACCCGACTAAGGCCTGTATCACTACATGGGATGTGGGTCTGATAACCTGCCCTCATCGCATCCCACATCTACCTCTACAAGCTCGTAATTGGTGGGGCACGAAACTGCTCTTGGTCCCTTGACCTTTTGAGGTTATTTCCCTCTTTTTGCTACACTGCCTGCAGTAACTCTAGGGGTGCATATTGTTGTGCCTCCGTTCCCTGGGCAACACGTACTGCTCCTGCCGGAGGTACTTCCTGCCACCATGTTTTGATTGGGCAACACCCCTACGTCCATTGCCTGCCACTACTGTCTACTTACTACGCTTACTCGCAACACTCGAAAGTACGATTTCTATGCGTAACATTTGTTGCTCTCTGGGACAAACAGTTTTTTTTTTGTTTTTTTTTTTCTCACGATATTGGAACTCACTGATTGGCACCACGTTCATGCCTTAATGTGACTGTGACTATTTGTATTTCTCTACTGCCCCCACCAAAAGGGTCACCATCACAGCTGTCTTTGGTCTACATAAGTTGATCCTGCCTGCATATTGTGTACAACCATTCTCCCTACTGCAGGAATCATTCTGTTCCCTCCTGCGTCCATCATGGATAAATATGTTGGCCGTTCGGCGTCCAAGCCGCAAAAACAGCTGAAACAGAAACCGAAAGACAAAAAAGACGCACAAGAATATGATCCAATGGAATCAGAATCTGAACTCTCTAACTCACCTAAATCACCGCACATACATTTACAGGATCTAACTCAGACGCTGGGTCCTCTGCTTGATCTGAAACTTGCTGGAATTAAAGAATCTATAACTGAAGTTTTGCAACAGTTTACTGCCCAATCTCAAAGATTGACAGATGCGGAACAAAGAATCAGTACCTTGGAAGACGAGTTGGACAAAACACAATGTACTGTTGACACTCAGCAACGAGAAATCTCTATCCTAGCTGACAAGGTGGACGATTTAGAAAACCGGAGCAGACGTAACAACCTTCGCATAGTCGGCATACCGGAATCGGTGAAAGGTGCTGAGTTGGAACAATTGTTAACCAAAAAACTGCCGGCTTTACTAAACATGCCCGACTCTCAATCCAGTATTGTCATAGAACGGTTCCATAGAATTGGTCCCCCTCCTGCTGCGGACTCTACCAGACCACGACAAGTCATATTCAAGCTACTCAACTATACTGATAAGGTCAACATTTTAACAGCCTACAGGAAAACTAAATTACTTCAACATGATGATCGTCGCCTTCTTATCTTCCAAGACTTTTCGGCCTCTGTTACCACGAAACGTAAAGAATTCTCCTCCGTCTGTACGACCCTCTTCAAATCAGGGTATAGATTCTCCTTACTGTTTCCGGCGAAACTGAAAATTATCGAACGAGACACTGGCAGAGCTTTGTTCTTCGAGAACCCTCAACTTGCCATGGACTATTATACGGAGAAGTCCAACCAACCCTGAATGTGTTGAGTCTGAGTCTTCCTTGTGGCTTCCATTTGTACCTGCGGACTCTTCTATTTCATCACTTTGGTTTGAACTTGACGTAATAGGGCAATGAGAGAAGTATCTTTCAATTTTTGTCTTTTTCTCTTTTTTCACCTCCTTAAAGGTTGAATTGAAGCTATGTTTTACATGTTTCTATTACTGTTTTCCTTACATTTGTTTGTTGTAGCTCAAACTATGTACGTAAGGTATCTTGATAGCTTTCTGAACCTAAATTTTCCCTATGTGGACATATATCGGGATGACTGGCCTGCTTGCTGGGACAGGCCACTCCCCACGGTTTTTCTAAATCTAGTTGTTATACATCAAAAATGGGGGGTGGGTTAATTTACACCTATGTCGACCACGGATGGAATTGCAGGGTCTAGTGCTAAATCCGCTACACATTTCCGGGTGCTCTCGTGGAATGTTGGAGGACTTAACACCCCAATAAAGAGACGTAAAGTGTTAGACCGGTTACAACGTGAACGGGCCCAAATAGTCCTTTTGCAGGAAACCCATTGGCGGCGGAAAGATAAACAAACGTTAAAGGGTAAATGGCTACAATATGTAATTGATTCATCGTATAAATCTAAATCAAAGGGCGTAGCAACTCTGATTAGTAGGGACCTCCAATGCTCCATTTTACGTACTCATAAGGATAAGAATGGACGGTTATTGATCGTAGATCTAGACTTAAATGGCACAGTTTATACCATAGTGAATGTCTATGCGCCTACTGATGACAACAAACCTTTTTTTATGAATGTTTTGCAGACTATGAGTTCCTGGGGGACTGAAAACATTATCTTAGGCGGTGACGTCAATGCGATCTGGGACGACTCCATGGATAAGTCAGGTAAACCCACAATTCACTCTCGCACTAGAGCAAGACCTTTACACACGTTATGTGATACATTGCAACTATGTGATACCTATAGACACGCCCACCCTATCACAAAAGACTACACTTTTTACTCGGGTGTCCACAAAACACATTCACGATTGGATTATTTTTTCATTTCTCAATCACTTCTGCCGACACTGACTAAAGCCACGATAGGCAATATTGATGTTTCTGACCATGCCCCGGTATCGATAACTTTGAAGATGAAATCACCCCAACCTAGATCATTTAATTGGAGGTTCCCGGCCTATCTGAGCACCAATGAAGACTTTCAATTATTTCTTAAGGCTAGCTGGGCCAATTATGTAGACGACAACATTGATCACTGGGATAATCCACAACTTCTATGGGCAGCGGCAAAACCGGTCTTGCGGGGGCAGATAATTTCCTATTTGATTAACCAAAAAAAATCTTACCATGAAAAATATACTCTTTTACAAAATCAATTGACGGAAAGCTATACCACTTTTAAAAGAACAAATTCAGAGACTGACAAAAATAAATACAAAGAGATGAAAATGCTTTTTGATCCTTTATTGACTGGAAAAGCCTACAACACATTAAGCCATACGGCAAATCTGTTTTATAGACATGGTAATAAGTCAGGGAAACTGTTAGCATATATAACGAAACAACAATCTAGGGCCACATATATACAAAAGCTTCGGTCAACTAATGGCTGGACACAGGACCCTGCGGACATCAGACGTATACTGACTGATCATTTTAAAACACTTTATGAAGCTCCGCTTGATGATCCCTTAGATGGTCTCAAATTCTTGCAAGAAGCCAACCTATCCAAACTGTCAGTTCAGGATCGTGAAATATTAGATGCGCCTATTACAGAAAAGGAAATATCGGATACTATTAAACATCTAAAAAATGGGAAAACACCGGGACCGGATGGCTTCACCGCGGAGTTTTATAAACTTTTGTTACCAGACATTACGCCCCTTCTACACACGTTGTATTCAGATACACTACAGGGTAATCCATTATGGCACGAGGCTAATGTTGCTAGAATTATATTAATCCCCAAGGAAGGCAGAGACCCCACAGATCCCACTTCATATCGTCAGATCTCGCTATTGAATCAAGACTTAAAAATTCTAAACAAAATCATGGCTGATCGATTACAACGAATATTACCCTCCATACTCACTGAAAACCAGGTAGGCTTTCTTAAACGTAGATATCCGGTCCGAGCCCTACGACAAATCTTAACGGCAATCTATATTAGTAACCTAGAAAAAAGGAAACATGGCATGTTAGTTAATTTGGATGCGGACAAAGCTTTCGATAGAATAACACACATGCACTTACGTCGGTTGCTTAAGTTCCAACATTTTGGCATACATATGCTCAACCTTTTTAAAAATTTGTATTTGGCACCTGCTACTTTTTTGACTGTGAACAACACCAACTCGGATAGATTCCTAATTCATAGGGGTACCCGTCAGGGGTGCCCACTTTCGCCCCTCCTCTTTAATATAGCGCTTGATCCGTTGTTAAAACACTTAATACAGCATCAAGACTTGCATGGTATACAAATTGGCCAATCTAAACTGAAGGTCACGGCGTTTGCCGACGACATTTTAATGTTTTTGGAACGACCTAAGACGGATATCCCTATTATTCTACAACTAATCAAACGATTTGGTAATATTGCGGGATTTCGGGTTAATTTAGATAAAACCGAAACGTTGCAATTACATCATTCAGATCCGGCGGATTGGCTTCCACACTTCCCCTTTAAAAAAAACACGCACAGCATTAAGTATTTAGGAATTAGCTTGCCATCTCACCATAAAGACACCTATTCCCTAAACATACGGAAGACCATAGATGCTATTTTAAGTGAAATACATCACTGGAGACACACTAACCTATCATTCTTAGGCAGGATACACTTTATCAAAATGTTCCTTTTTCCCAAAATGTTGTATCCATTGCAGATGTTACCTTATTATATAAAGATATCCGATTATAAGAAATTAAATCAAGCTTTCCGTCTGTTCATCTGGAACAAAAAACGCTCGAGGATTAACCTCTTCAAACTACAACAACCCAAACATTTAGGTGGGACCAACTTTCCGAACGTCAGGGAGTATAATGAAGCAGCGCTCCTTCGTTATGCTGGAGACTGGGTTTTACACAGGGATCTATATACGACAACAACACTCGACTCCTACACAGCACATAACCACTCCCTTAGTTCCGCGCTTCATTCGCCACTTCACAACATCCCGTCTTCCTTATGCGACAATCCTTTATTCATAGACACCTATAAAGCCTGGCATGCGGTTAGGAAAAAACAAAAGCTATCCCCGTTTGTTTCTCCCTACTTGTCGTGGCTGGACAATGAAAATTTCCCTGTCAGTGTCCGTAATCCTATTTTGTCCGTAATCCTATTTTGTCAGGGGCTCCATAACTTACATGATGTACTGAATGCAGACAACACTGTCTTCTCCCCCGCTAAACTACTGGACAAATTCCCATTCACGGCGGGCCATGTCTTCCTGACCTTGCAACTTCTCCATTTTGCGGCGACTGTGCTCAAACGCATGTCGGACGAAGCAGATCTTTTACATTGTCTGTGGTTTTGCCCCTCTCTCCCAACCTTTTGGACAGAGGTTGCTAGCTATGGTGCTCAGTTGACTGGTAAACCCATTCAAGCACATTTGGAATGGGCACTGTTTAGTGATGTTTCTACTTTGACACATCTCTCGAAATCTGATAAAAATTTTATGGGAAAACTAGCTGCTGCGGCCCGAAAAACAATTCTACAACAATGGCTTAATACTGATTCACCCGCCTTGGCAGTAGTCAAACAAAAATTACATTTTATCTTTCACATGGACTGGTTGGAAACATCAATAAAAAAAGAACAAAACACTGATAAATTTTTTGCGACATGGTCAACGTACATAGAATCTTTGCCATACATACGATACATACGTTCCGTTATACGACTTGGTATGATACAGCGATACTTACGGAACATCCGCTGGTTATGGAGTCGTCCCAGTATCTCAGAGACCAACGTCTAGATCCACCACGTTCGAATCCGACGTCCCCCGGGATCCATTTCACCAACAGGTTATTAAGTTCTTACTTATCGAACCCTATATAGGGAATTTTCTTTTCCTTTTTTCTCTCGGCCTTTCTCTCTTTTACCTTTCTCAGTCCTTAGTTTGAGCTATTTGTTTATTTTTTTTTGATTACTGTTCTTGATAATTTGTGCTCACTGCATACACATATTGTTACAAAAATATTCTGGGCATTTTCCTTCTTGATTATGACTTTGTAACTACTATGTGCTGATCCCTAATAAAAACAAGTTTAAAAAAAAAAAAAAAAAAAAAACATTAGTTTCACTGCCAAATGTAAACATAGAACTCAATAATTTCTCTCAAATTTCCTTTTACAAATTAAATCAGAAAAAAACAGTCATCCTCCCATGCCATGTCTCCCAAAAAATTAAAGAAACTCTTAAGAAATCCTGAGACTACTCTTGGAATGAGAAGTCCATAAAATACCTAGGTATTCAATTAACCCCTACATTAGCTCAATTATATAGAGAAAATTACAGCCCTTGGCTAACAAAATTCAAAATCAAATGAGAAGCACTTGCTAAAATGGAGTATTCTTGGTTAGGTAGAGCTGCTGCCTTTAAAATGATGGTTTTACCGCAGCTTCTGTACTTATTCAGGAACCTACCAATAAGAGTCCCCCAAACTTTCTTCAATACACTCCAAAAAAATCTTAATCAATTTGTTTTAATGAACAGAAAATCCAGATTCTCCAGCAAGATATTAACATCTCATACCTCCAACTTAGGCCTAGGTGTACCAAACATTGAATTATATTACAAGGAAACCATTCTGGACCAATCTAGATCAATCTGGAATGAAGACAGCACAAAACAATGGTTTTTTATAGAGGAAGAACAACTTCCATACAAATCTTATAAGCTATTTATGAAATCTAGATTGGCTTGGAAGGTTCAACAGAACATTCAAAATCCTATAACAGCTAACACTCTCAGACTTTGGAAGGAGATGATGAAATTATGTAAAGAAGACATCTTATCTATATCATCTGATACTCCTTTGATTGCCTTATATACCGTTATTAAGAATATAAAACCTAGATGACTGGGTTGCTGCGGGTATAACAAATATAGAGGACTTGCTGGAGGACTCTGGGATTAGACCTTTTGAATACTTAACATCAGTATATGACATACCACTATCAGATAAACCTTTATATGCTAAAATAAGTAAATTCCTAACTAACCATCAATATAATCCAATCACTTTAACTCCGCAAATCAACAAAATTATTCAACCAGAAGGTTCCCACTTAAAAGGTACATCAATTTTTTATAGAGCATTGTTGACCATGAAAGAACTAGCCCCTAAATGGCAATTGAATAAATGGCAGGATTATCTTAACTCTGAAATAGACATGGAAGACTGGGAACTGACTGTTAGATCAGTGAGAAAAACATCTCATTGTGTAAACCATCAAGAAGGTCTGCTCAAAAACATTTGGCAGTGGTATATGACACCCGAAAAAATTTCTAAATTCGATATGAAGTCATCTGTGTTGGAGAGGGTGTACCATTGGTCATATTCTTTGGGATTGCCCTAAACTTAAAGAGCTTAGAGATGATATTGAGGCCTTCCTCAAACAGCTCCCTATGTAACTTCAATCCATCCCATCCAGTATGGCACTATTACATTTGGGAACCAGGGACTTGCCACCTCAGGAGAGACTGATTTTCAATCATATTTTTATAGTAACCAGGAATCAATTAGCTGCAAATTGGAAATCCACAATTATTCCACCAATTGGAGAAATTCTTAGAAAAGTGGAGTCAAATCTTTTATCAGAGAAATCCTGGTCAATCAGATGCGGCAGTTTGAAGTCTTTCCTGGGGAGGGCTAGTCTTTGGCCTACTGTGTATAAAAAATCGAAACTCATGGAGTTTTGAGATGATCAAGCTCTCTCACAAAAATAAAAATAGGATTATTTGACCTCTCCAAGATCAGTCCTGGACATTCTGAACAACATGTGTAAGTTTATATCTCAGTGCTCTGGAAGATTTTATGGGACAACAGTGTAAAATAGATTAGATTAGTTAGTTGGTTATATTAGCAATTTAGTTTAATGTTTAATAATACACACATCCTATTATTATGGATATTGGAGTTTATATGCATATACTGGAACTAATGTTCATATCTATCATTGGATCACTATGCAGCCTCCACAATGTGGTAACAATAGAAAAGTGATTGTACAACAAAACACCTTGCCACTCCTGGAATAATTTATAATTTATAAAGTTTATTTTGGATAAATAGATCACAAGATAAGGAAAAAACGGTTTCAAGATCAAGACTAGAGTTCCTTTGTTTTATATAGAGTTTACTAAAACTTAAACTTCTTAATTTTACTTATACTTCATAGTCACTATAGCCTTAAAGTTGAATACTCTGACTTTTAAGAGTAAATTTAAAGAAAATTAAAAAGAAACAGCTGATTATTCCTAAATTGAAATTTGATGGGAATAGAATTGAAATGTTTTATTTTGATTCCTGTAACCACTATAAGAGGTAAATTTATGCAATTTTGTATCATTTGTCCTTTTTTATTATTATTATTATTATAAATTTCTCATACTTATATGCCACTTAACGCCTGCTTAGATATATGTTTTAAAAAGAAAAAACTCCAATAAAAAGTATTGAAAACGTAATTACACTATATAAATTATTTGAATCTTGTTTCCTTCAGTCTGGGAATAGCAAGCAGGCAGCAGCCATTTTGTGGACACTGTTATTAAGGCAAGTCTTGCATCATCTCAGAATCTTGTTTGTGCACCAGAATGGGGGACACAATGTCCATCCCCATGCCCTGGCTACACAATTAAATGATGAAGAGAATGGGGGAATGTATGGAGAGCAGTGACATCTAGGAAGTGCTGAATGGAAAGTGAAAGTAATTGTCTGCCCTGCCTCTATGCCCATGGCATAGAGGAGGGGCAGACAATATTTGAATGACAGCTGAAATTTTTAAATGAGCTTACAACAGCTATGAATGCTTTAATAAAAAAAAGAAATTTGATTTCATGTTTAATTTGAAAAGGACTTTTATTATACAGATTTTTGTGTCTGGGCGACAGGTCCACTTTAAATATATATTCCAGTTTGTTAAGATTCTTTAACATGCGACTTAATATGATATATGCTATCTGTTGCTTAAGAATTCATTTTGGGGTATATATATATTAATGATGACACAAAACTATCCAGCTCAATTTATTCCATCCAGATGCAGCATCCTTGCAACAGGATCTTGACAAACTGGAAATCTATGCAGTTAAGTAGCAAATGAGTTTCAATATTGATAAATGTAAAGTCATGCACCTGGGATGTAAAAATATCCAAGCCACTTATACCCTTAATGGGACTGCACTAGACAAATCCATAATGGAAAGGGAACTTGGAATTAAAAGGGGCATTGATCACGGAAGGAGGGGGTCATTCTTCACCTGTATAGAGCACTGGCAAGGCCCATCTAAAATATGCCATACAGTTTTTGTCTCCAGTGCTTAAACAGGACATTATTGAATTAGAGAAGGTACAGAGAAGGGCAACTAAACTGATAAAAGGTATGGAAAATCTTAGCTACAAGGAAAGACTGGCCAAATTGGGGTGGTTCACGGGGGAGAAGAGGCACTTAAGGGTTGATATGATAACTATGTATAATAATCTCTCTAATGCTTTAATTAGGTCTTTCCAGCTGTGGCATTCTCTCCCTGAATCAGTTGTATGGGCTGATACATTATATAGCTTTAAGAAGGGGTTGGATGGCTTTTTAGCAAGTGAGGGAATACAGGGTTATGGATGATAGCAAATAGTACAAGCTGATCCAGGGACTGGTCCAATTGCAATTTTGGAGTCATGGCGGAATTTTTTCCCTATTTGAGGCAAATTGGAGAGGCTCCAAGTGGGATTTTTTGCCTTCCTGTGGATCAACTAGCAGTTGGACAGGTTAAAATTGAGTTAAAAGGTTGAACTTGATGGACATGTCTTTTTTCAACCTAACTTACTATGTTGCTATGTAAGACTCTGTAAGATCTTTGTGGCAGATTACCCTATACACTTTTCTAATAATTGAATCCCCTATAACTAGAACCTGCATTTTCTTCCTTGTACTCCTCCCACCACCCGTATTAGAACCACTTCCTCCCAGGGTGCTCTGAGAATCACGAATTCCAAATTGTTGCAGCGCACACCAAAAGGTCAGGGATTGCTCAGTCCAACTTCAGTTTAAAAACGATTATCTTTATTCTTACATTTAATTAAAAAGACAGCATCCAAGATCTGACCCGTTTTGTAACAACGTACTTCCTCAGAGACCCCAGTGTCCATTATTTACTATGCATCTTATACCCTACAGCGGGTCCCATATAACTTGTCATATTCATTTACATATAATTTTCTCATACAATAAAGGGCTAAAAAAAATTAGTTAAAAAGCTTCACAGTCAAAATTAATCAAATGTATCAAAAAGTTCATAAATAACATTTCTTAAATTGCAAATTATCCAAACATTTCATATCTCAAGGTAAACATGTTTCATTTCATTAGGAACCTTTAACTTTACAATGTGAAACGCTCCTATACACTGGATTAAATGCTTTACTCTTGTATATTTGTATTAACGGTAAATATTTATTATGTAAGTAGATCAGTTTTAATCTTAGCAATCCCTACTTGATTATTCACACACTAAAAATAACAGCTTATATCAAACACCGAATTCAGTCCTTAGGGGTGCCTGGTCTGTAATTTATATATCCATTTGACTTCCATTAACAGCTTAGCTTGCAAATCACCTCCCCTTGGTCCCAATGTTACGGGCTGTATACCTTGTACTCTGCATAACCCCCACATTACTGCCATTGCACTCCTTAAAATGTCTCGATACAGCTGTTATTTCACTGCCAGACCTTATCTGATTTAAGTGCTCTCTAACCTGCTCTCTCCTTCAATTGGTCTAATTGTGCAAATGATGTATTGTTTGAGACATTTAGCACACGTTAGCAAATAAACCACCGATTTTGTGTTACAATTAATATATTAATTGATTTTAGAAATCTCATGTGTTACAGTCCACTGCACTCGTAGCCATGTTTCCGGTTTCAATTACCGTATATACTCGAGTATAAGCCGACCCGAGTATAAGCCGAGGTACCTAATTTTACCTACATAAACTGGGAAACCTTGTTGACTTGAGTATAAGCCTAGGGTGCTGGTAAGAGAGGTGTGCAAAATTTTCCTTAATAATAAATAGCAACCCCTGAGTGTTAATGGGTAGTTTCTGAACCAGTAGTGCTTAGCGTCATTGCTAGGACGAGAGAGAGAGAGAGAGAGAGAGAGAGATTTATATTATGGTTGCTAAATTAGGGCAAGATTGAATCCACACTAACACATATATAGTATATATATATATATATATATATATATATATATATATATATATATATATATATATATATATATATATATATATATATATAATAAAGCAATAGAAGGATCAGTTGGGATGTTTTTCATTTACTTGAATGGTGACAGATAGACAGCATTTTTTCCAACTCCCTCTCATCAATGTGTGACTGGGGCTACAAATCTCCCAATAGGCCATTACCTTTAAAGGGAAATGATGTTTATTCGTGACCATTCAAATAAATGAAAAACATCCCAACTGATCCTTTTATTGCTTTATTATATATGTATATATACCGTATATGTAGCATTGATGTCTCTCTTCAGTATAGGAGCCACATGAAGTTGTGCCCGTTATGTGTAGGGGAGAGAGCAGTGAAACGAGCTGAGATTGACTTGTGTGGGAGCTGCCTCTACTCACAGAAAGTAGTGTCGTATTCTCCATTTGCTTAAGAGCAGCCAGGGGGGAGGGAGACAGCGAGAGAGACTGGATCGCATGTTAATTTACAGCATCTGAAAACCGGCACAATCAACCTGCGTCTGCACCGGAATATGCGGAAGGGGCCATGTGATCTTTTCTTCCATGAAGGCTCTGCCGCCCCAGGTCCTAAAGCCCCCTGGATCGCATGCCAATATACAGCAGGTGCTGGACGCCCCTGCAATAACAATAATTACGGTAATGCTTCGAAAATCGCTTCCGGCTGAGCTAATGCATACAGCCAGGAACTAGGCAGCTGTGTGGGCCACAGGAGGAACTTTCATGGGCACAAATTGATGCGGTTTTGGTAATGACTCCAGTATAAGCTGAGGTAGACTTTTTCAGCACATTTTGGGTGCTGAAAAACTCGGCTTATACTCGAGTATATACGGTACCCAGTACGCGCACTTGGAGCAAAAATCAAACCTAATGTTTGGACTTTCCTTGCTACAGTGTGATAGCCTGTTTCCAGTATCCACTTAAAGTCTCTATCCGCATGTAGCACTGGTAGACATCTGTTTAAGATCCTCTTTATTTTGTTAAACTGTCTAATATATTTCATACTTAATGTCACTGGTTGTGTGGATAAATCCCCCCTCTCAGCTTTATTTACTCTATTATCTTTGAGCAGTTTTTCCCTATTCATTTGTAATGCAGATTGAATGTGTCCTGTAAAACATCCATATCATACCCTTTTTCCAAAAATCAATCTCGCAGTTTCCAAGCCGCCGAGATAAAATCTCTATACGTACTGCAATTTCTGCTCGATTGCGGAAACTGTCCTCTCATTAAAATGACGCGGATTGCAGGAGTCCGCTCTTAGTAGAGAGTTTCCTGCACATGTCTTGCTATACACAGTGGTAGCTATTTCTCCATTTTCAACATAGCTCAACAGATCTAAATAAGTTATCTTTTTGGCATCAAAGCAACTTGTAAACTTGAGAGTCAACTCCACATCCTCAAGGCTCTTGATAAATCCCTCAAACTGATCTCCAATATCTGCCCAGACAGACAGCAGATCATCAATATAACGACGCTAAATGATGACATGTTCTGAACCAGGAACATCACCACCAAGAACATGGATCTCTTCCCACCAAACCCATGTACAGGTTGGCATATGTGGGCACAAATCATGTACCCGTGGCTGTCCCACACTCTTGGAGGCAATATGTTCCCTGAAAGGAAAAGTAATTATGCATTAGTAAGTACCAAATCGCCTCTACGATGAAATCTTTCACTAATTGGGTTTATTGGTTTTTCTGCACCTTCTAACCACGCATCACCACTGTTTAGAAGTCCTTTAATCTTAGACGTGTCGACAGCTCTTAAAAATTAACATGATTTTGTACCTGAAACAAAGGAGCTGCAAAGAAGAACTAACGAGGTCGCACAGCCTTGTTAATAAATATAATTAGATTGTGTGTGTAACTTGGAAACCATGAAAGGAATGATTAATGCCTTGAATGATGATGAGTGCAAATAATTTTATTCAAAATAAATTCATTGTGTCCACACTTTGATGTGTTGTCATTATTATATCTTGTGATGAACAATTAAGAGTTAATAAAGTGCAATAGTGTAAGGAGTGCTAATTATGTAAGCAATAGTTCACATTCCACTAGTCTGTAGAAGAAGGAATCACTCAATAAAACATAACATTTAATAGTTCATTTAAAATAAAAAGAGGGAATTAATAAAATATAAAAACACTTAAAATGATGATGTATCCCGATCTGGTTTCACAGTTGTAAAGATTGCTGTATATCTGAGTAATGAGAATACTGGTCCCACCTAGATCATTACATCAGCCTATATGCCCTCTAATAGTAGTATGAGTTGGGGTGGGGAGCAGGAGGTTGTCTATAGTAAAAGAAATTAGGTGGCTCCCATTGTGGGAAAAACAACAGACAAACCAACACCTTGTATGCTGGACCTTGAAGTATCGCACAAGTGTTAATTCCAAAATGGTGTTCAAGGAGAGTAAACTGACACTTTGTCCTCTCAGAGGCACCTAAGTAAGTATGGCCTATTCCCTATGTCTTGTGTTAAAGCAACACCAAAAGTTTGGACATGAACACAATAGGTTAAATAACCAAAGGTAGTGCATACATACGGAGGACAGACCAAGTGTACTGTACCTTGCAGTTTTATACAGACATATATGTTTCCAATACAGTGTGCATAGATAGATACTGGAAACAGGTTATCATATTGTAGCAAGGAAAGCCCCCACATTAGGCCCCAATTTTGGCCCCAAGTGCGCGTACTGGGGGAACTGAAACTGGAAACATGGCTACGAAATTGTGGAATGTGTAAATGTGGCTCAATAAGGTGTGTAACATGTACCGCGGTCCAGGTGTTGGCCCATTATAAGTGCAGTGTAATACATGAGATTTGTAAAATCTATGAGTATATTAATTGCAACACGAAATCTGTGGTTTATATGCTAAAGTGTGCTAAATGCATCAAACAATACATCGGTTGCACAATTAGACCTTTTGAAGGAGAGAGAGAACTTAAATCAGATAAGGTTCGGCAGTGAAATAACAGCTGTATCAAGACATTTTAAGGAGTGCAATGGCAATAATGTGGGGTTATGCAGAGTACAAGGTATACAGCTCGTAACATTGGGACCAAGGGGAGGTGGTTTGTAAGCTAAACTGTTACGTATGATTGTCAAATGGACATATAAATTATGGGTTAGACACCCCCAAGGACTGAATTCAGTGTTTGATATAAGCTGTTATTTTTAGTGTGTGAATAATCAAGTAGGGATTTCTAAGATTAAAATTGATCTACTTAGATATTGAATATTTACCGTTAATAAATGCAAATATACAAGAGTTAAGCATTCAATCCATTGTATAGGAGTGTTTCACATTGTAAAGTTAAAGGTTCCTAATAAAATGAAACATGTTAACCTTGAGATATGAAATGGTTGGGTAATTCGCAACTTAAGAAATGTTACTTATGAATTTTTTGATACATGTGACTAATTTTGACTGTGAAGCTTTTTAACTAAGTTTTTTAACCCTTTATTGTATCAGAAAATGATATGTAAATGAATATGACAAGTTCCGTTGGAGGGATCCACTTTAGGGTATAAGAAGTACGTTGTTATGAAATGCATCAGATCTTGGATGCTGTGTTTTTAATTAAATGTAAGAATAAAGATGATCGTTTTTAGACTGAAGCTGGACTGAGCAATCCCTGACCTTTTGTTGTGTGCTGCAACAATTTGGAATTCATGGCTTAACTGTCTCCCTTAGCGACAGACTGGGGGCAGCAGCACCCTCATCATACTTTGAAGCAGGTAAGCCAATTTCTATATGTTACCGGTAAATATCTGGAAGGCCATTGTGCTGTTGGATTAACTTTGAGCTTTCAGCACAGGGACCAGGGCTGAGAGCACCTGGGACACTTGAATAGACCCAGAGGCCGCTTTAAAATGTAAATAATTTTTGAAAATGCCTGGTGGTTGAGAAAGACAGATACCTGTTAAGGGTGCTGGATGTATATGTGCACTGAGAATCAGCCAGCTCCATACATGCCAGTTCAGAGCTGTTCTCTTCAGCATCTTCAGCCAAAATAGTGAATCTGTTGCTTTGGGCAAGCTGTGGACCAACTCCCCCTACACTTCTATACCCTACTTCCCCGCCTGACTGTAATAATAAATCTTCCTCTCTTTTTAGCCTCCACTGCCCCTTCTCCACCTCCACTTGCTTAGCAGCTTCCACACTCGCTGTGTTGTCCCAGACTTATTGAGGTTTCAAACCAAAGAACACAAAGCCTGTCCAAAATTAGCAGGCAAAGAGAGAGAAAAAATGCTGTTTGCTACCTGCAGTAAAATAATAACTCCTTATAAACTTTTAAAAATATTTCTCTTAGAGACTATATCCCAGACAAAATAAATGCACTAAATGTATCTACTAGCTTACCCCAAAAAGAGAAAAGAAAAAGCTGTTTGTCTCATTTAGATCACACGCAGAACACACAGCAGTCAGTTATTTGCACTTACTCCCTTTCACAAATGTTTTCCATTCTGATACAGTATTTCAGTTGTGTTTCGTGTTTTAGCAGTATACAAAGAGGAAGGCATTTTCCTGAGTAGTCAATTTGTATAGTGCAGACAACAACAATGACAAAAAAGTTGCTGCCCTGAAATAATCAGTTGATCAGTACAGCTCCCCTTTAATCCACAGATATAGATGAGTAATGCAGCAGATTAGCTGTGGTGTATAGCAGTTATGCAAGTTGTAAAACCTGTGGAATGGATCATGTAGATATAGTTGTGGATAAATTATTTCCCATTTTGTCACTATACTATAGGTAATCTGCAGAGATTTTTAATTAAAAAAATATAATATGCTGAGGACAGGTGAGAGTTAAATGTCAGTCAAAAATGTCTGCTGCCAATAACCATTCCTTCTCTGATTGTTTTTCATTTTCAGTTCCTTTGTCTTCTACTTGATTTCTTGCTCTCATTTCTCCCCCTCCCTTCCTTCCATCCCCTCTCAGTCTCCTCTCCTTGGTCCCCTCACTCTTTTTCTTCTTGTTTCCATGGAAACCACATTCCTTCAAAATGAAACATCATTCCAATCATAGGAAAATAGAGAGAGAGGGGAGAAGGAAAAAAGAAAGTATGCCATCTATTGGGAGACTGATGCATTAGAATTAAACGATGACCTCCATTTAGTGAGCGAAATCCTTGCTTCCAAATTTTCCATTCCATTTTGTTCCACTTGGGATGCCTTCCAGGGGGCGGCAATGGACCTATGGGATAGATTGGCGAAAAGAGGATATAGTACAGAAAGAGAGCATATGATCAGTGATCAAAAGCGTATGCTACAAGAAGCAGCTAAAGAACAAATGTGATAGACTGAAAAAAACATAGGAAGAGATGAAAGGAACAAAGTTTACTTTGTGACAGTAATGAAGCATCTGATATTAAAAAGATAATTTTGAAGCATTGGCATGTCATTAACTCTGACCCACAAATAAAGGTTGAAAAACCATGGTTTACATTTAGGAAAGGTAGATCCATTGCGAGTCATATTTCCCCAAGTATGTTACCAGAGAAGCGAGAATGTAGAATATCTAATTGGTTAGCTCAAGTTGGAACATATAGATGTGGGGCTAGAGTGTGTAAGGCATGTAAATATATTAATGTATCCAGAGGTTTTAAGAGTACAGCTACTGGTAAAGAATATGAATAGCGTTCTTTCATAAATTGTAAAACCACCAATGTGATTTATCTGGCAACATGCATATGTGGCTGTCAATATGTAGGTAGAACTATGCGGAAAATGAAGAATAGAATCCTGGAGCATGTAGCCTGTGTAGGGAGAAAGGATGTATCGTCCTCCATAGCTGAACATGTTTTAAATGTACATTGTGGTAATGGCAGGTGCATATCGTTCCAGGGTATTGAACATGTTAGATTGGATAGGAGAAAAGGTGATTTGGAAAAACTTATTAATAAAAGAGAAACTTGGTGGATGTTTACCTTAGAAACAGAGAAACCTATCGGTTTGAACAAGGATTGGGAGATTAAATATATTGAATAGGAGGATGTCTTAAACACAAATGTAAATTAATGTTTTTGGAGAATATATTTGGTAATGAAACTAGATAGATACCTACTATATGATAAGATTTATCCCCAAACGAAAAATAGCATACATTGTAACTTGTTATAGCTTGTATTGGTTTTAAGATTTTAATAGATCTGGTTATGGGATTAATATTGTACACATATAAAAAACTTTCAGGTAATGTATCTTTAAGGATCACAAGGTGTGAATTGTCTGTAATTTTGGTTTGCTATAAAGTTGTGTATTGAAAAAACTATGTTACACTCTGAGGAAGTGCCATGGGGAACGAAACACGTCAGTGTTGAGCGTTATTTGCTGTACCACAGCTGACTTTTTAAATGTAATTTAATAAAGAAAGATTTTTATATTTTGAAAACGTGTCGGAGATCCGTGATTGTGAAGTTGAAATTGGTTCCCCTGCCAGGAACCCGGATGAGGGACACGTGGTATGTAGTTGGTTCTGAGATGCCCCCACACATGTATGATTCATATTCACAGAATCCCTACAAACCAATGGCAAACCAAAATAACTTGAAACATGGCTAGAAGCAGCCAAATTTGTCAGCATTTTGTGCGTTTGCTTGCTGCCATTTTGGTCAGATCATAAGCAATTATGATATATACAGTATTCATCATGGGAGCTTCATCCATAACTTTGAATTATGGTTAAGGCTTAAATTTCTCACTATTTAGAGTGAGAAAAAAAGGATTTGAAATATTCATCACTATAATATAGGCTCTCACTATAAAATAGGCTCTAGCATTTCAAGTACACAAAGGCCAACACCCCAAGATATAGTGACTGTCTACGGCATCTTATAGCAGACCCTCTGGCATAGAATCCACAGATTGCCAGTCCTGGTAAGTGCAGCTTACTTTGCTTATGCTGCTGAGAAAGAGATGTACTCCATCTGTAATGGAAACCAAGCGGGATGCAAACAATATCTTTATTTCAGTAGAGTCTGGGCAAAAGGGTGACAGTATGTTCCTTGCTTGTTTTTTAAGCAATTAATACTCCTCACTAAAAGTTCCACCCATGTATCAGAACACAGTTTATTCGGAGGTCTACCAGAAAGTGAGAAATCTCATATTGAATGAGCCTTCCCTAAATTATAGAAAGGTTAGTTATAAGAAAAAAATGTGTATAAAAAAATTATCATTATGTGAGTAGTAAGAGACTGTTAGGTTATCATGACCAAAAAAATAGGGGATACTTTCTCCATAAATAAGGTATTATGTTTAACACGCTCTCTTTACCCTACAGAATCACAACCACAGCTGCCTGTATGATGGATTTACGCAGATATCCCTTGGACCAGCAAAACTGTACATTGGAAATAGAAAGCTGTAAGTATTGCAGGCCGACAGGCAGTATGCTATTATGGGTGAAAAAATATACAGCGCCTGATTTAAATATTGCACATGGTAAATATATAATGACTGCAGTAACATGACCAGTCCACTATGCCACATTCTGAGACAACATTTGAAACCATAAGGATTTATTTACCAATGGTATTGGAAAATTGCACCTGTTATGGCACTTACTCCAAACCCTAGCTCCTGTGACATTGGCAAGTGCATGCTGCATTGCTGCAGGGTTGTTCTGAGTGCAGATTGCATCTTAGAATCATCAGAACCATTACATGTGTATATATATATGGACTTTAAAAGTCTCCATTAAGTCCTGTAACATACTCGTCTATCAGGAACCTTGAAAACAACTGATACACAGGGAACCCCTGTGGGTTCCGGTGTTCACCGAGGCCCTTTTGGGGCCCTGGATTTCTGCTGCGGAAACAACAAGGAATTAGTGCGTATGATAGTAACAAGTCCGTAAAGAGGTACCGGTAAGGATTAGGCAAGGCGTAGTCAACAGAGCCGGGCCGCACTGGGTGGGCGCCCTAGGCAACCTGGGCCGACGCTGCGCCGGCTGTGTGCACTCATGCACAAGTTGACGCCAGCGCGCATACGCATGTTAATGCCGGCGCGCATGCGCAGAAGCGTCAATCGACGTGCGCATATGCGCAGAAGCATCAATCGCCCGCAGGAAGACGGGAAGTGAGAGGACCGGACATGGGTTAGGCGACAGAGCAGGTACGTGCCTGGCCAGCTTTGCGCCCTAGGCACGTGCCTACTCTGCCTACCCCTACTTCCAGCCCTGGTAGTCAAAAACGGGCAAAATGGTCAAGGAAGGCGGCATGAATCGGAGTCAAAACAGGCAGAAGACAAAAACCAGGATATTCCAAACAGTAATAAGGCTTCGGCAGGATCTGTAAACAGAAGCCAGCTTAGGCATTGTTATAATGGAGACAGGACCTTTTAAAGAGGAATTGACGCCAAAAATTGATATCTGGCACAGAAAAATTACATCATGACGCCCAGCCTCAAAATGCTCATCGTCAAGCGATGGCTAAGCGACGCCAGCGTCACTTGAGCCCAGGGTGGGTGTTGTCATCTGAGGAGCGCACCTGTGCGTCATCAGACGGGGAAGTACGACAACGAAGAAAACTCCTGGCGCGTCTTACAAGTCCTTTGTTAACTTATGGTATAAAATACTAGAGAAAGGAGACCAGTACACAAACAGGATAGAAAAGCAGAAGTTGTGGCAATTTAGTATTTCATGATGCTGTTATTCACCCTGTTTAATGAATGAGAATTATACAGTTAAAGACACTGCTCCTGTTTTGGAAAATGTGTCTTCATTACATTTATAATCTGTGTTTACAGGATGCTGTTAGATATAAAGTATGAGACCATCCGTTAAGGAAACAATTTAAGACAAAATGGTCTATTCACTTAGAAACCTTAGGGGGCACATTTACTAAGAGTCAAAGTGAATTCAAAGTGAATATTCGAATTCAAAAACGTCGAATTTCGAAGTAATTTTTGGCTACTTCGACAATCGAATAGGCCAAATTCTACTTTGACTTTGATTCGAAGTGAAAATGCTTTGACTATTCAACCATTCAATAATCGAAGTACTGTCTCTTTAAAAAACTTCGAATTCGACACTTCTTGTCTATCTACAAATTGTATTTTTTGTATTAGGTCTGGGGATAGTACTGTTTGTGTATTGTGTATTTGAATAAGAGACATTCTAAAAAATGTCGTGGATAAAAAGGCTGAAAGGGGTGGGGAAAAGCACTAGTGAGAGAACGGGGTTGTGTTTTCAAGTGTTAGAACAACAGACTAAGCAGATACAGGATTTAGAGTTACAACTTCAAACTGTCAAAGACCAATTGCAACTGTTAAGGTTATGCAGTCAGAATGCAAAGCAAGAAAAGGAACAATTAGCTGCACAGTTTGAACAGTATATTATAAAGACTGTTAATAGGAAAAGGAGAAAGAAGCAGAAGCTCATTAGAAATCACGTAGAGGTGCGGGCTTTGATAACCTCTCAGGATTGGGAGGGGGTGAATGAATGGTCAGGATCTGAAGAGGGGGTGGATGATGACACTTGTGAGGTCAGACCCATTGTAACTCATAGACAAAAGAGAGAGGTGAGGGAGAAAAGTGGACAGCAGGCAGAACACACATATTCCACATCGGGAGGTGATGTGTCAGCTGAGCAACATTTAACTGAGGAAACTCGGTCATGGTCAGCTAGTGAATTAACTGAAATTGGGCAAAAGTTTACACAAAAGGTTGGAGAGGGATTACTGGAATGGGTTTTACGTGTCTGGGATTTAGGAGGTGATGGTATTATGCTGACAGACAGAGAAGCAGTGGGTTTAGGAAGTGTAGCCAAGGATCCCCGTGTTTGTTTATACATGAAACGTGGGCGTAACACAACTGGGACATTTTCCTTATTGCATTTAATTAGGGATTCTATTGCACAGACAATAGACAGTCCCTATGGATTAATAGACCAGACCCCCTGGGAAGTTACAACAGAGGGGATGCAGAGACTGAGAGCAATGGGATGTATGTCTGGTATCACTCACGATCCTTTACCTGACAGAGGGGTGAGACATGTAGTGGTTGACTGGGAGGGTCCTGACATGGCTGCTTTTACACCATTTATTAAAAGGAACTTGCTTATCACAGCCCCAGAAGAGTTAAAAGCCCCTCTTTTCACTATGTTGAGTGCTTTAGAAGCAAAAGAAGGAAGTACAATTTATGATGCGGCTGTGCTCTTGGGTCAAATGGGAGAAATGGATGTTGACAGAAGTGAAAGGAAACAGCAATGGAGTTTAGCTAAGGGGGGCCAGGAGGGGCATACATGTGTTAAAATTACTCGCAGACAAATGTTTCTAGATTTGCTAAATAGTGGTGTTCCAATAGAAACTATTGATGGAAAGGAGACTAAATTTCTGCTCGCTATGTGGAGGGAACTAACAGCAAAGGGGAAGTTGAGGCCAGCCAAACCTAAAAAGGTTGCCCTCAGTGATGTTGAAGAATTAACTCCGTCATCTCCTCCTATAATTGACTTAGATGAGGAGTTGAGCCCAACCCCATTAACTCTTCCCTCCACATTGCCATATGCAGAGTGTAAGAATCTGTTAGATGACATGAAACACACAGAAGGGAATGGGTGGCAGTTGCCACAGCCAATAGACTGAAGGGGTGGCAGATTCCCAGGGCCTGCCATAACAAAAATCAATGCTAAGAAACCTGGAGATCCATGCCCTTACATACTAGTCACTTTATATTGGCAGGGACACAACTCATTCCAAGGTAAAACTCAGCCAGACCAACAAAATGCAGTTGCAATGACTGAAGGGTTGGGAGGCAAAGCTGCTGTTGCTGTACCTGTTGGAATGCAATTATGTAAAAGTCTTATTTTTGAAGCACAAATCTTTATTTTCTTAGTACCAGATAATATTGTGGGAATGGATATTTTTAAGGTACAATATTTGGTTATATGGTTGGGAACATTTATTGTTGGAGTCAAGAGTTTCACTATAAATGCTGTAATGCCCATTGTGTATGACAACATTGAATGGACTCCAATTCACATATCACCTCCACCAAACCAAGTGAACAGAAAAGAGACAGATAGCTCTTGGCTTTTAACCATTGATTACAGAGAAGTGGATAAAGTAGAGTCTCCTTTGGCTGTATCAGTGAAAGAAACAGCCGTGGAACAAGTGACTGATGCATTTACCAGTTTGGTTACAAATCAAGGATTGGCTCAAAGTATGACTTTCATGACCATTTTATGGACTGGCCCAATCAAAGTTATTCCACAACTGGTTTTGGACTGTACACAGCACATCACTGGACTGTTTTGTTACTGGATACGTTATGTGCTACTGACTGTTCAGTTTACTTTGTTACAAGGAAAAAGACTGTTTTTCAGTTGAGGGAAAAGGACACAAGTGCCTTGCAAACTGCTATGGAAGAAAAACAATTCCTTGTACTATACACTGCCCTGCAACCTGATAAAGGAACTATTAGGGATGCACCTGTCACAGTCGGGACTGATTTAGCAATATCTGGATGGGTAAATGGTAACGAAATGAACTTGTGTGCAGCTTTTTCACAGAAACTCAATTTCCAGAAGTGGAAATTGTATGTACAAGTAAGGGGGGGAGTGTCAAGTAAATCTTCATCTCAAGTGTCACAGCAGATGTCTGGATTAGTTGGATGTGATAACTTTGAGCAACCCGTACTGACACTTTCTCCATCTACCATAAAGGAAGCAGTGATATCGGAGGACTTCATTTTATTGTTTTCAGATAGATCTGCCACTATTATTGCTGCCAGACAACGACACGTCTGGACAACAGCTGCTTTCCAACCTACAGCCCATCCAACTGGAGTGGATGGATCTAGCCAATATGCTGAATTAACGGCAGTTACTGGAGGAAACACAAGGTTTGTTGAATGTTCTGCCTTCATACACGTTCTCACAGTGTGCAATCCAACATTCAGCTTAACCATCCCTGTCTTCCAAATAAGCAGACCGTCTTGTAATCGAACTTGTTTATTGATAACAGGTTGTTTGACTGTAAGTGGTCAGTTGCAATTAGTAAACAGGAGCATCGACGTATGTGTGTCGATGTATGTTCATGTGGTAAAACTATAAAGATACAAATGGTTTGTATAAGTATATAGCAAAAACATATGAATAACATATACAGCAGCATTCATTCTAAATCAGCATGTCTGAACATATTACATAGCACTAAGCACATGTTGAAGATGGTTGACGACCTATAAGACCGCATGACTGGCTATCTACTAGTTTAACAACTACTAAGTACAGATTAGAACTATCTAAAACATCACTAAAGAACAGACTATCCTGAGACTTGTATAACTCTTACCAGATATGCTGGCTGTGGGGTAGTGGAGATTTAAGAAGCAGGAGTGCTAGGAGAGCTGTGCAAATGTGCTGTAAACAGTATGGTGGCTCCCTTCTCCTTCCCAGAATGCACTAGCTACCCACAATGCACTGTAGTTGCATAATTAAGAACACCTTTATTTATACAAATGTAAGAAACATAGGTTGCAGTGGATTTCTACTGCCACTAGATGGCGCTGTTACGTAACTAGCTAATACAGAGTCTAGCTTGTTGAATAGTAATGATTCTTCAACCCTTGATGTGGGGCAGAACATTGAATATATATACAGATGAATGGACAGTGTTCAAAGCTTTGACTGTGATACATATTTTAGGCCAATGGACACATGAGCACTCGGGACATCAAGTGGTTCAAGGCGCTATGGACTATGTAAAGCATAAAGGAATACCTTTAATCACTGTACTTGCTAAAGACATTGTGCAACAATGCCCTGTATGTCAGAAAGTGAAGAAAAGATATTCGTTACATAAACTTTCTAGAGTATATGGAACACTACTGACAATGGGACTAATTTTACTGGAGTACGGTTTCTTATTTCATATTATCCGCAAGCCACAGGATTAACTGAATACATTAATGGTTTGTTAAAACAGCAGGTAAAACTTTTGGCTCCAACTCATACACTCAGGGGGGTGGAACAAGGTACTGTTATGGGTGGATAATGGGATCATGGAATATACTGCTGAGAGTAAATGTGTGTTTCAAGCTAGTAATGATAGTGTGAAATGGGAAACTGAACCTGTTTGTGAGAAAGGTCTATTATAAGTGCAGGGGGTTATGAAACATCTTTTTGGATGTGTGTGAAGAAGATACTAATCTTGTTTTATCTTCCAGCCTACTATGAATAGAGAGGTCAATATCCTAAAAACATGGCTGGCAAAATGGTTATACCTTTTCTGATGATTTGTGTGCTCTGATGTGATATAACGTTTGGTTTATGGCAAGAGAACTCGATTCTACAAATGCTTATACAGACTGCAAAGCAGCAAAATGAATCTAATTATTGGGGGGCATCATTAACATGGACTGAACTAAAGGACTGTTCTTAATTTCTCTTCAGTGGTTAATGCTTCATGGATGGATTATTGGAAGTAAAATCATATGAAAACACTTGCTTATTGGTCTATGAAAGAAACAAATTTGGTGGATAAACAAAGTTTTCCATAGAATAAGACACAAATTATTTACTACTGATGATATGATATGGACTTGGTTTGCATCTTGGACAGGGTGGGGCATGAAATTCTGAACAAGGGGGTGCATGTAACCTTCATCCCTGATAATGCGGATGTCATTCTAAGCCACATTGAGTAGGTTAAACTTTTGTAGTAAAAATCTAGAACTATTGCTAAGGATGGTCAATTATTTATTTTATGCTTATGTTTAGCTTTTTCTATTATTTTGAAACTGATTTAATGTATCAAGGCTAGTACCATATCTGACAAGTGTCAGCTATTGCCCATATGTGCCAATGCTTTTGAATTGATTTCCTATCATACTTCTCTGTGAATCAAGGGGTAAGGAAAATGAGTGATTCACAGAGCAGAAGATAGAGAGAATAGAACAACACCTTAAAGATGGCGTCTAGAGCTTTTGGCAATCCAAGGAATGTGACACTTGATTTTCACCATATATAGTATGCTAAGTGTAGTTTTTACCATATATAGTATGCTAGCTGCTAAAATGTATAAATCTTCTTATATCCTGTGTGGGGGAAACCGATATAAAGCTTCATTTGGGGGGAGGCTCTTTGACTTCTGCCTGGACTTCAGAGTGCCTGGTTATGTTAGAATTGCTGCTGAGCCATTTTATGGAGGGGTCCCTCAGCTAAGTATCAATAAATATCTTATGTTTGTTTTACCTGTGTGTGTCAGTTTAATCACTCTACAGACAAGAGAACAAGAGCCCTTCTCAATACAAATTTCGAAGTTTTTTTCACTTTGAAATTCGACCCTTGATAAATCTGCCCCTAGAAATATCAAAAAAGCTATTTATTTATAACTTTATGCGAAAAGAATTTAAGATTTTAAAAGTTATTGTTATCTGTTGAGATTGTATATGGAATTGAAATTGTTCCATTCTCATAAACACAATACTTTCTTATTTAAAGTTTATTTTAGGCATAGAGATGTAGCTAATTATTTTGGCCACATGGTATTTATTATTTATTAATTATTACTAGTTATCACTAGTTATTGCTAGTTATGGTTAATATATATTATATGTAATTTCTTATCTTGAAATAGGCATGTTTATTGCTGGATTATTATAAAATTCAATAAAAATAAATTGAAAAGAAATATACAGTAAAAATACCTTTAATCGATTTATGACACATGATACTGTAAATATAGGATTTGATATCCACTGATACTTTTTTTTTATTGAAAGTCCAGCACGTCGAAACAATGGATTTCACTTTTGTAAAGATACAATTGTGTTATTGGAAATTGTATATAAGTGCATGACTAATAAAATATCCTTTTACATATAGAGGTCTTAAATGTTTGTTTTATTTTTTATCGTACATATTACCTGAATATATGCAAAAGAAAAGCACATTAGGTGAAATCTAAAAGTTGTTGTGATGGGGTGGTGGTGTTCACACTTCTTTAATTACCACCACACCTACATAGGATAAGTACTGAAGATTCATTTTATATTTTTGAAAAACATTAACAACAAAATAAACAAGATGGTTGAACTAGAGTCAAACATGCCCATTATTCGTCTTCTGAGATATAGGTCATCCTCATCCACTGATAATTTGTATTATTTCGTTATTGTTTTTATACAGATTAGTGTCAAGACTGCAATATTCAAATTAAATGTGGGTGAGATTATTAAAATTATTTGCATTTTTTAATAATGCCGCACATAAACTGAGCCAACATATATTAATGGCAGCCAGACTTATCATTGCTAGCCACTGGAAAAAGCCTACACTCTCTTTGGCAACCCTAAGAACTAAAATTATGTACATCGCAGAAGCAAAAAACTGCAGCGGTTCTCCAAGCTCCCGCTAGGCCCATACCAGCAGATATATCGAGAGTGGCCAAGCAACTAACAGAAGTAACCACAAAAGCGGAGGATCTCGAGAATAGACTCCGACGCAACAATCTGCGACTGGTAGGCCTTCCTGAAAATATCGAGGGGAAAAATCCTGAGCAGTTTGCCGAAGAATGGCTGAAAACTACTCTAGGCGCTAAGAACTCTCCCCCCTGCTGGTGATAGAAAGGGCTCACTGAGTACCTACCCGTCCCTTACCTCCGGGAGCGAGTCCAGATTCTTTGCCACACCGGAAGAAGCTGACAAGTGGCTGGAGGCTCGGCAGCGCCGCACCGGATGGCACAACAGCCGCAGCAGAAGATAGTGGGCCATTGTCCCTGTGAGTATAAGCCCTGTGAGCACATACATCTCATTAGACTACTGTAATCAAGGGGCCTGCGACTCCCCTTGGCTCTGTGTCAGGGGGCCTGTTGCTATCTGAAAGCCTGAAAGCCACTTCCAAAGTTACAGGGTCATGGAATACCCTGTCAGACAGAGCATCACGGTCACATGGCTTCACGTGTGCCCCTATATAAGCAGAATCCTTACCAACTGTGAACTGTGACTTTGCTAAAACTCGAGACCAGACCCGAGGAGGCCACCTTCACTTTTACTGACAGTGCTAATCATTCCTTTTCAGAACCTTCCCGGCTCACCCTGGCAAGTGGGAATAGGCAAGTTGTTTGCAATGGTGGAGCTCACAAAGGGACAAGTCACCCTACTTAGTCCAAGCACCGATACTCCCCCTCAGTTAAAGTTAACCTAGTTCGGGGCTAAGGTCCATCCCAGTGGGTGGGTGGACAAGGGAGGGATTTGGGGTTTTTGTGGGGATCTCTGTGATTCATACCTTTGTTCTCACCACTTTTCTACTATCTTCTTTCTCTACCTATTCCTCTCTTTTTATATATACTGAACTGTCATGTTTATGTGGACTTATCTACTGTTTGATATCAGCAAGCCTGTGTATATTACAAGATAATGCATGTTGCAGCTCAGTGGGCGACTTTCTCAAATGTAGCGGGGCCTCCCCATCAATTCCAAGACCCCCAATATGCAAAGCCTATCGATCATCTCCTGGAACATTAGGGGGTTAAATTCGAAATTCAAAAGGGCTCTCTTGTTTAACTACCTCAAAAAGTATAGTCCAGCAATGTTACTACTCCAAGAAACCCATTTAACCAGGCAAAAGCTGCTGTCTCTCAAGAAAACATGGGTAGCACATGCCTACCACGCCCCTTTCTCAACTCACTCCCGAGGGGTTACAATTTTGATCAGAAAAAATATAGCCTTTGAACTTTTGTCAATCAGGACTGACTACTATGGAAGATACATTGTCCTACATTGCAAACTGAATAGTCAGTTGGTTACCTTTGTCAATATTTATCTTCCTCCCCCATTCTCTGTAATGCTTCTCGATCATATTACCACAGTACTAGCCTCCTTCCCACCAGCACCTATGTGTCTTCTAGGCGGCTTCAACGCCACCTGGATCCACTCTTAGACAAACTTCACCTGGTGGGCATGCATAACCCAACTCTATCCAGGTGGGTGGAAGCCCTAGGACTAACAGAAGTCTGGAGATGGAAGCATCCACACACCAAGCAGTTTTCTTGTCACTCGGCCACACATGGTTCACTGTCCCGGATAGACCTGGCCCTTGCATCGGCTGAATTCTGCCAATTAGTGGACACAGCTGATTATCTACCCAGGGCGTTCTCTGATCATTCCCCACTCTTGTTAAAACTCTGTCCCGCCGTGGGCGATAGACGGACAACCTGGAGATTATCCCCACTCTGGCTCACAGTCCCCCAGGTCAGAGATACGGCCCTAGCAGAATACTCGACATATTGGGACACTAACCAAGTTTCGGCGCCCCAAGGTACGCTTTGGGAGGCGTCCAAAGCGGTAGCCCGCGGAGTATTAATAGCCTCAATTGCAACCGCTAGGCGGGAGGTCAAGGACAAAATTAATGAGGCGGAACACAACCTATCCCAAGCAGAAGAGGCACATAAAGATGGTCCAACACCAGCCACCAATACTGCCCTCTCCAATGCCCAAAGGAATCTAGAACTCACACATGCCCAACTGACTAAAAAAGAGCTGCTCTACTCTAACCACCGACTCTTCGACCAGGGAGATAAAGCAGGCAAGCTTCTAGCATGGTTAGCTAACTCTAGAGACTCTCAGACATGTATATCGGGTATTATGAATGATGAGGTAAACATTATAACTACGCCTCAAGGGATACAGCAAGTATTTCAGAAATATTATATCAAACTATATGAATCTAAGGCAGAGTACACTCAGACTCAATTGGAAGACTACCTGGGCGATATCACCTTTCCCCAATTATCGCAGACGCCAGTGTCCTAGAGGCCCCGATCACCCTCCAGGAGGTCAGGGAAGCGGTCGCGGGACTTCCACAAGGTAAAACTCTGGGCCCAGATGGGTTCCCAGCAGCTTGGTATAAGCTCCAAAGTGAAAACTTGCCCCAACATTTACATCATACCTTTCTAGATGCGATCGACACTGAAACACTACCAGCCTCCTTCTATGAAGCGGTGATAGTACTCATTCATAAAGATGGGAAAGATCCTTTGCTTTGCGAGTCCTACCACCCTATATCGCTGATCAACGTTGATGTGAAAGTATTTGCCAAGATTCTAGCCACAAGATTGGCAAAAGTGATCAGCTCACTGGTCCACCCAGACCAATCTGGCTTCATACCCAGCAAGTCCACTTCTACCAACCTACGAAGAGTCCATACCCACCTACAAATCTCACATGACAACTCAGGGTCCAGGGTCCTTGTCTCCCTGGATGCAACAAAAGCTTTTGATTCCGTTGAGTGGCTGTACCTTTGGGAGACCATAAAGAGATTTGGGATCGGTCCCAAGTTTATTAGCTGGGCTAAACTTCTGTATAAAAAACCTACAGCTAGAATTAAGACCAATGGCTCATTGTCGGCGTCCTTTCCCCTCTCCAGGGGAACGAGACAGGGCTGCCCCCTGTCTCCTCTCCTCTTCGCGTTGGCCATTGAGCCAGTAGCCATCCGCTTACGACAATCTCAACAAGTCACGGGCCTCCGAAGGGGACTGCTAGAAGACAAGCTGGCTCCTTATGCGGACGACCTCCTCCTATTCTTGACGGATCCGTGTGACTCACTTAAGTCTGCTATGGCGATACTGGAACAATTTGGCTCATTCTCGGGCCTCACCATTAATAAAACCAAATCAGCTTTACTACCATTGGACCCAATACCGGCTCCATCGCCTGAAACATGTGAAATTCCATGGGTCACAAGCTTCAAATATCTTGGTATTGTGATTACTCTCCAGATCTCTAATTCCATAGCACATAATTTGGAACCTCTTATTCAGCAGTTTAAATCAGCACTGTCCATATGGACTTCCTTGCCGATCAACCTGTGGGGGAGAGTGAATCTGTACAAAATGCTTTACTTACCTAAGTTCCTGTGCCGACTACTTAACTCTCCAGTCTGGATTCCCCAAAAGTTTTTTATCGGATCACCTCCATCCTTCTTCCATTTTTATGGGCTAATAAAGCTCCCCATCTTTCCCGGAAAAGTCTGACGGCACCAGTAGACCAAGGAGGCCTGGCCCTACCGCACCTCTACCTATACTTCCTGGCAAGTCAGCTTAGCCACATTCATACCTGGTTCCATAAGAGGGAGGAAGATCCTGGAGTGGTGCTATTGGCAGCTTTGGTGGGCTCTTGGGCGGGCCTCAGTAACCTCCCGTACAGAAGACTGTCAGATTACACCAGACAACCTTCAACAATAACAACCCCCTTTAAGGCATACACTATGTCACACCCTTATTTGAGCTGGTCCTCAGAAATCCACAACGAAGCAAACTGACCTCCAGACTCTACAAATCCCTGCTAAAAGCAGGCCCCACGCCCTTTGACAAAGCTCTCCCCAAATGGCAATCCTTCCTACCGACATTAACAGATGAACTTTGGGAAGAAGCTACAGAATCCATCTACTCTGACCTGATTGCCTTGAAAGACAGACTCATTCAGCTTAAATTTCTGCACCAAGTAAATATTACCCCAAGTAAACTTGCTAAAATGGGAAGAAACCCAGGAGCTATCTGTCCCAAGTGCGGTGAGGGGGAGGCGGCATTTTTTCATATGACCTGGACTTGTTCGCAAATTTATAAATATTGGAAAGATATAGTGCAATATATTGCAGACGAATTATCATTTCAAGGCCCCTGCACTCCGGAAGTTTGCCTCCTCGGGCTAGTGGATGACCTCTTGCCTCTCAATAAAACCAGATCGTTAATTAGGGTACTACTATTTTACGCAAAGAAGCTGTTGATGATTAAGTGGATGGCGTCCCAACCCCCCACAGTTCAGGCTTGACGGAACCTGATTAACAAAACGCTTCCATTGATCAAGCTCACATATGAGGGAAGAGGGTGCCCGCAGAAATTCGAGAAAGATTGGACCCCGTGGTTGGAGGGGAATCCAGAGGAACAAATGGTTTAGCCCTGTTAGGGAGAGTCAAAGCCCTGAGTAGCAAAATTCATTGACCCCACAATTCATAGCGGATATACAAAGCGCCCACTGAGCTACAGAGTTATAACTCTATTGCATATAATTATTGTCATTATATGAACAATTCTTACAGTCTTGCCTAATGTAGAATGTGATGGTTCTTCTTTGTTGATTCTATCCACTTGTATGTTAAAAGCAGAAATAAAATCTTTAAAAAAAATAAAAATATGTATTATTTAATTGGTGCTGGACTTTCTGTTGATAGACTAAAATGGTGCTGTTTGCCCCACTATGGGCTACAGTGGGAGTGGGTGCTGGATAATATTCTGTGCCCTTCATTGTCTTTTCTACTCTAAAAATGGGGAAACATGGGAAAAGATGCAAGTACATTGCAACAGCAAAACAACATGCCCTTCTCTATCTTTCATTTGTCACAGTGTGCATTTTGGGTAAAGAATGCAAATGCAAGCACTTCTGACCAAAATCTGCCCTGTGTGGCACTTCACATACTGGACAGATGCAGGATGGATTAGTCTTATTTCCTCTGGTGTAAATACTCTGTGTGTGCCATAGATCTTAGAGAAGGCAAGCTCCATACTGGCCATTATCTTTGTCACTGATGCCATCCCTAGCTTTTCATTGAAAAGGCAGATGACAGAATCAGCCATGGTTTATGTTTCAAGCAGATGGTGAACTAACAGAGCACTGAAATGTATAGACTTTGTACTCTGCATTTTAGATTGTAAAGAGACACCTAACAATCTATTCTGCACAGGGTGGTATATACCATAAGGCTGACCCTTAATTATAGAATGAATGGGTTTAAGACTGAAGATGTTACAAAGGTAATAAGACTATGTAGAAAAGTGTGCCTTGAGGAATTTTAGGAATATCCATTTCTCAATAATGCAAAGAGCTGTTAATTTGCAATGAAATAAGCAGAATATTGGTCAATGTTACAGGGGTGACAATGGACTTGGGAAGAGACACAAACAGATGCATTCAGGTTATAAACACAGATTTTTCTGTATTTTGCAGATGGATACACAATAGATGATATTAAGTTTTTCTGGCAGGGAGGAGAAGAAGTAGCAGTCACAGGGGTATCTGCTCTGGAGCTGCCACAATTCACCATTATTGAGACCAGACTGGTATCCAAGAACGTCGTATTTACCACTGGTAAGATACATTAAGAAAACAGTTTGTTTTCCTAAACTAGGTGCAAAAGCTCAGTATTTTAGATTACATTCATCTTTAATCAAAATATTCTTTATTTTGGACTGATTTGTTTTACTTTAATAATCCATTACCTTGTTCTTTATAATAGGTAAATAAATCTATCTTTACATTTTTTTTTTACCAGCCTTGAGGCATGATGTTTCAAATTACAGAAATGAATAGATCCTGTACCGTTTTTATGGGCTTACTCCTGTAGCTCTACTGACCTAGATATAGCCTGTGTAGAGCTACATGCATCTCAGTGGGCCCTGCCACCTGCCCACAAGTCAACCGCTGCCAGCCACCACTGCTTTCCCCTCTGCCATCTTTAATTTTTAACAGCAAAGTAATCTGTGTAGAAGGTGCAATTTTGGCTGGGGATGGAGCAGGGAGCAGCATTGGTTGGGTGATGGGTCTCCAGTGGGCCATGGGTACCCCAGTTTGACTATGGCTACATGGAGCAGATATCAGCTCAAAAACGAATACTTTATCTTTTCTGCACCGATATCCAAACAAGCTAACACCGGACATGTCAATGGATCTACTGGAGTAAGTGCATAAAATGGACCTGCTTTCCTCTGTCTGTGTACAAACATAGATGAGGGAAAGTGGCAATCTACTAAGTGTGCTTCTGGCCATACATGAATAAAAGTAAGTTGATCCTGAGGAAGGCAAAAAACCCCATTTGAAGTCTCTCTAATTTGCCTCGGAAGGGGGGGGGAATTCCTTCCTGACTGACTCCAGGATGGAATCGGACTAGTCCCTGGATCGAATTGTACTATGAGGTATCTTCCATAACCCTGTATTCCCTTCCTTGCTTAAAAAGAAGAATTTCACTGGCACTCAAAGGTTCATTCAAGCAGGTACAAGCCCTTGCTGAGTTTATTTTGCGAAGGTGCAACGTTTCGGGGTAAACCCCTTTATCAAGCTTGATAAAGGGGTTTACCCCGAAACGTTGTACCTTCGCAAAATAAACTCAGCAAGGGCTTGTACCTGCTTGAATGAACCTTCGAGTGCCAGTGAAATTCTTCTTTGTTGCTACAATTGAGGTTGCCGAGGCCTCCTTCACTGTGCAACGGGTTGTCTTGTCCTGGAGAGCCAGGTTGTGCAAGCGTGGTAACCTTGTACTACCTTGCTTAAAAGCCATACAACCCCTTCTTAAAGCTAGCTAATATATCAGTCTGTACAACTGATTCAGGGAGAGAATTCCACATCTTCACAGCTCTCACTGTTAAAAAAACACTTTCTCCCTGAAGATAATATGCACAGCTGTCTACTGTACTGCCCTGTTCTTACAGGTTCCTACCCTCGACTGTCATTAAGTTTCCGGATTAAGAGGAACATTGGATATTTCATTCTTCAAACCTACATGCCATCAGTCTTGATCACCATTCTTTCTTGGGTGTCCTTCTGGATCAACTATGATGCATCAGCTGCTAGAGTGGCACTAGGTTTGTAAAGTGATGGATAATATATGAAGCAATAAAAAAGTAAAAATAAATGTTCACTATAAGGGCTCACCTTTCATTTAGTGGCAGAAATAATGTGGATTTCTGTACTTGAGGAGCAAGTACAAGAAAAAGTTCTTGTTGGTATACAGTAAGTGGTGTATTGGATTAGTTGCAGGCAGGATAACCTTTCCATGAAGTTTATGGGGCTGATTTACTCTGATTTAAACTGTACCAGTACAGTTGTCCCTTGCAACTAATTAGATCATTGGCTCATGGCACACATGCATTTGGACCCAAGCACCAGTCAATATACCCCTGTTATTCAGTGTTATTCAATGTAAAGCTTTATGCCTGAAGTACACAAAGCTGTGATAGCCTAAAATGCTCATGACATTTTCTTCATGACAATGGCAGACAAAATGTCCCATGTGCCATAGTTCTTCGTTTTCATTTTCTATAATACAGTAGACCAAACAAAATTGCTGCACCTATGTTAAAGGGGTGGTTCACCTTTAATTTAACCTTAAGTATGTTACAGAATAGCTAATTTGAATCAACTTTTCCATTGGCCTTCACTTTTTCTTTTTTATTGTTTTTGAATGATTTGTTTTTTCCTTCTGATTTTCTTTTTAGCTTTCAAATGGGGGTCATTAACTCCATTTTAAAAACAACTGCTCTATAAGGCAAGAAAAATATTGTTATTACTATTTTTTTTATTACTCATCTTTCTCTTCAGGCCTCTCCTATTCAGAGTCTCTTATTCAAATCAATGCTTGGTTTCTAGACTAATTTGAACCCTAGTTACCAGATTGCTGAAACTGTATACTGAAGAGCTACTCAAAAATTGTCTCAAAATATCATTCTAAAATTTAAATGTGATCAGCCCCTTTAATAGGTAAACCCATGTGTGTGTTTTTTTTGTCTTCTGTAATAAGGATATTTTAAAAAAACAGCAGTTTGTTTTCAAATAGTATGAAGGAGTACAAATATCTTTAATATGATTCATAAAGATGCATCATTATGGGACATAGGCCTGGGAATACTTCTGGGTAATACATTTAAATGGTTGCCAGTCAGCAGTAGCAACTATAGACAGCAATTAAGTAAACTGTATTAAAAGGGGTATATACTATGCAAGGAGATGGTATGTCATGGCTGACCAAGTTGAGTTGTTGACATTGGATATAAACTATGTAAATTCATTGATATATGTATGCATTTATATGTTAGCTATAGCTATATCTTTCTTGAGTAATGAAGCAAGTTGTGTAACATAGCCCTCACTTAATTAAAGCAAAGAAGGAAGCTCCCAAGAGGTAAAACCTGCTATACAAATATGCTATGGATATAGCCATCAGGAACCTACTTTCATTTCAGACAGTATTGCTTATCTATTATAACAAGATTAGAAACTTATTATGCACTGGCTATCTTTCATAAAGGAGAAGCTGTTGAATTTGTGTAGTGATATCTATGCCCTGACTATGTTTTTAAGTCATTCTTTGTAATATTTATGAATCACAATAAATATGCGCTAGTGGTTTCTGCCCCCAAGCTCCTGTCTCTATGCTGGAATGAAAAAAGAAAAGGGTTGTGCTGCTATCTTACTTTGATATCAGGATGGAGAACTGAAATGGTGGTGGTGGGGAATTAACATCCTTTCTTTCTGCATCTATCTATATTGCCATTAAAAAGTGATTATAGTCAACATCAATAGGAGGAATTTCCATGGTATTACATGCAGTTCATTGAAAGGTTTATATTTTTATTCAATTTTATATTAGGGGTGACAACGGTGCTTACTATGACAACCATCAATACCCACCTGCGGGAAACACTTCCCAAGATTCCTTATGTTAAGGCTATTGATGTCTATCTGATGGGATGCTTTGTCTTCGTGTTCCTGGCTCTGCTGGAATATGCCTTTGTTAACTATGTATTCTTTGGCCGTGGTCCTCAGCAGCAAAAAAAGCTCAATGATCGAACAAACAAAGCAAATAATGAGCGTCATCGCTATGAAGAAAGAAGAGTACGTGAGCAGGTCAGTGCTTCTTGTGCATGACTTTAAGGCTTCTCTAAAATGAATTTGCACTTGTACAGTTCAGCAAAGGTTGAGAAGTTGAGCATAGGTGATGTCTTAAATCATCAAGAATAAAATGAGGTTTGCCTGTCATAAAAGCTGATGCCACAGGGCTGATTATTAAATTCTGATGCTAATTGTGCTGGTTTCTGAGCTGCCATATTTTAATTATCTTAATTATATGCTAATCAGCCTTATATTGTGGCAGTATATATTTGTTCAATATATTGTGTATAGGCTCGGGTAAGCACAGAGCATGTGCAATGAATCAGGGATCTTTGGAGGCACAGATCTTTACTGCTAAATGGCTGTGATCATCTTGGGCTGGTACAGAAGCCCAGAAAATAATATATACCATTTCTGCCTTTTTCTTTACTTAAAGGAGAAATCAACCTGTTCTGAAAAAAAACCCGTACCCCCCACCCCAGGTAGATCCCTCCTCCCTCACTACCCCCCCCCAGGAGATGCCACATACTCCATACTATACTCCCAAAACATGGTAGTAGCGTTTTACATAAAGACCACAAAAAAGTTCCAGTTTGCTCTGTACGGTAATCTTAAATATTGTTCTTTTATATTTTTAAGAATAAACATTGGATTTTAATGTTCATTGGAGTCATTGGAAACACTTTAAAATTACATTTGCGTAGGTTTGTTTTAAGCAGGTGAAGCTTGGCTGTTAACAGTGATGATCCCATGGGAGGATAAAAAGAGGGGTGGATTTTAAAGTGGACCTGTCACTCAGACACACAAATCTGTATAATAAAAGTTATTTTCAAATTAAACATGAAATCCTATTTCTATTTTTTATTAAAGCATTCATAGCTGTTGCAAGCTCATTTAAAAATCTTAGCTGTCAATCAAAGATTGTCTGCCCCTCCTCTATGCCTAGGCATTGAGGCGGGGCAGACAATTATTTTCACTTTCCATTCAGCACTTCCTAGATGTCACTGCTCTCCACACATTCCCCCGTTCTCTTCACCGTTTAATTGTGTAGCCAGGGCATGGGGATGGACATCGGGTCCCCCATTCAGGTGCACAGACAAAATTCTGAATTGATGCAGGGCTTGCCTTAATAACAGTGTCCACAAAATGGTTCCTGCCTACTTGATAATTATGAATTCCCAGACTAATGGAAACAAGATTCAATTATATTGTGTAATTAAAGTTAATTTTGCATGACTAATGAGATAAAATAAGAATTTCAATATTTTTTTTGGGTGACGGGTCCCCTTTAAGGCCCAAAATATAACTGTGAGTGTAATTTAATTCATGATATTTGTTGCATTACTTGTGCTACTATTTTTGGGAGCTACAAGTGGAACATGAAATAGGACTGGTGTATAGGCTTGGAGAAGTGGACTATATACTAATAATGACTACACTTTTTACAAACATTTTAAACATTTTATACCTTTGACTACCATTTTTACAAACATTTAAATTGAACATACTTTATTCATTATCCAGAGACTGGTCTGATACTATATTGTGTCAGAAAGGAGGACATGGGGAGCCTTCCTGTGTATATATGCAGCCACCGCTGTCAGGCATAGAAAATAAATAGCATAGAAACACAAAACCTTTCAAATTTGCCTCAGAGGGGGAAATAATTCCTTCCTGGCTCTTAGATGGAAATTGGAGCAGTCCCTGGATCAACTTTGCCTTAGAACTGTCAGTAACCTTCCATTTTCTCACTTGTTAAAAAGCCATTCGCTTTCTTGAAGCTATCTAATGTATCTGCTATACAAGTGAACCCATCTTGCCCTGCCAAATAAGGGGAAGCCCCTAGGCATTCACATGCACCCCCCTTATTAGAAGGAGCACATGTGGGGGCCAGGCTCATTTGTAGCCACATACTTGCCCATTTATTGCAGCAGAAATTGACTTATGAATTCATAAATGAGTACTAAGAAGTTTGTACAATGTTTGATGGGGCAGGAAGAAGGAATGCAATCTAAAGCTTTGTCTATGTATTGGGTAAAACTGATATCTGTCTCTATTTTACATAGGTTGACCCTTACGGGAATATTCTTCTTAGCACCCTCGATATGAGCAGTGAGTTAATGTCAGCCGAAATGGGAAGCAGTGTAGGTGATTCCCGGAACTCAGTGCTGTTGTATGACACCTCAGGGATCCAGTTCCGTAAGCAGCTAACCTCAAGGGGAGATGGCTTCGGCCACACGCCCTTGGAGCGCCACGTGCCCATGACAGCCGCCCATGGACGTGCCAACTGCCGCCTCCGGCGACGCTCCTCCAAATTAAAGCTAAAGATCCCAGACCTGACAGATGTCAGTACCATTGACAAATGGTCCAGGATCATTTTCCCCATCACCTTTGGATTTTTTAACCTGGTATACTGGATGTACTACGTCAACTGAGGCTTTTCCATTGCCCCACCTTCCCCCTGAACCACGCACCTACAATCCTGCCACAGGACACACGCTTTGCTGGAGTCTCTCACCCTCTCCTGCTTCATGGTTTGATTATTGTACCGAGGAGAGAAGGATTCTCTATATCTTGGGGGGAGGGGGCAGGAGAATTGCACTTTTTGCCATATTTTTCACCAAATTCTCACTTTTTTGCCTGAAAACGGAGAGAGCGGGGTTTTTTTTTTTGGTTTTGCTTGTTTTATTTTTTAATTATTCTGGATATTGGTTTGGGGAAACTTTTTTCTGAAGACTTTACTATTAGCAGGATTAAAATAAGCCTTTATATAAGAAAGATTATTCAGGGAGTAAATTCAAGAAGGAAAGGTGAATGTGGGAAATAGGGAAATGGAAACATGATGTTTAAGAAACCTTTACACATTCATTGCTAAATTTGCTGCAGAGCTATATTCTGTATATGTAGAAAGATGTAAGTGTGTGTCTAATGCAGTTTGTACTTGCATGCAGATGAAAGCTCTGCAGAGCAATACATCTCTCTGCAGTACAAGCTATATCAGTGTGCACACCTTCTCAGAGGGATTTGTGTCTGCTACATATTACTTTTGGAAATTCTAACATCAGATTTGTTCAAACAGAGAATATAAAAATGGACTGAATCTTGAATTGTCACTTAATCTATGGTGTGCCAAACCTTATTAAAAAAAAGAAAGAAAAGAAGGAGATGGTCTAAGAGCGAGTTATAAAAACAGATGTGCCAATCTTAAATTAAAATTAGATTAAAAGGTAAAATAATAAGAAACCCAGGAGTACATATATTAAGACATTTCCCATTGTCGGTATTCTTACTAAAATGCAATTGCCAAAAGTCGGAATTAATTTATAAATAAAATATAAATATTTGGACAGACATTTTTTTTCTAATTTTGGTTCTGTACATTACCACAATGAATTTTAAATGAAACATCTCAGATGCAGTTGAACTGCAGACTTTTAATTCAGTGGGTTGAACAAAAAGATTGTATAAAAATGTGAGGAACTAAAGCCTTTTTTTAACACAATCACTTCATTTCAGGGGCTCAAAGTAATTGGACAAATTAAAAAACTGAAAATAAAATGTTCATTTCTAATACTTGGTTGAAAACCCTTTGCTGGCAATGATAGCCTGAAGTCTTGAACTCATGGACATCACCAGATTCTGGGTTTCCTCCTTTTTAATGCTCTGCCAGGCTGGGCCAGATTTACATAGTGGGCACCCCTAGGCTCACTGTTGTTTGTCGCCCCTGTCCCCTCGTGCAAATTTTTATTATCTGGACTGGAGCAATGGGGATTGGCGCACAGGACATTTAAAAAATGATTGTATCTCCAGCACATCCTCAGTGTTTTAGAATCAATGTGGGTGTGGTTGGGCAGCATGCCGCCCCCCTAAAATCCTGCCGCCCTAGGCCCGGGCCTAGGTGGCCTTTCCACAAATCCGGGCCTGCTGCCAGGCCTTTACTGCAGCGGCTTTCAGTTGCTGTTTGTTTGTGGGCTTTTCTGTCCGAAGTTTAGTCTTCAAGTGAAATGCATGCTCAATTGGGTTCAGATCAGATGACTGACTTGGCCATTTAAGAATATTCCACTTCTTTACTTTAATAAACTCATGGGTTGCTTTGGCTGTATGTTTTGGGTCATTGTCCATCTGTATTATGAAACACCTCCCAATCAATTTCACTGCATTTAGCTAGATTTCAGTAGACTCTGGTGCAAATTTGCTAGAGGGCGAAGTGACTAACGCTGGTGAAAATTCGCCAGCGAGACATCATTTCGAAGCTTTGCCGATTTACTAATGGCCGCAGGAGTAACATAGTCAGCGAAAGAGACAGACACTAGCAATTATTCGCATGCGATCGCCAGGTGAATTTTCACTCTGGCGAATTGACGTAACTTCGCAAATTCAGGGGGAAAAAAACAGACGCTAGCAATCATTCGCACGCTATCGCCAGGCAAATTTTCACTCTGGCTAATGAACGTAACTGCGCAAATTCACGAACGTGCGGATTTTAATGAACGTTACCTCTTTCACCAGACTTGCCTTTGCCAGCTCTGTCCTTGTGAAGTGCATTGGAGTGCATAGAACATCCTTAAGCCCAAAAAACGCTGACGTCTTTTCATTTTTTCATAGTGATTGCCAGCAAAAATTACATTTTTATTTTCTAACTGGTTTTCAGCATAGATTTTCACACATATGGAACATCAAATTTACAGTGGGCTTATGTGTAGGGCCAGGGTCGGACTGGGGGGACCGGGGCCCACCGGGACTGTTGCCGAGGGCCCCCCTCCGGCCACCCGTCCTCCCACTGTGACGCGCCGGGGACGAGCAAGGAAGCCGCTCGGTGCGCATGCGCAACAGCGCCGCTTGGCGCGCATGCGCAGGCGGCGCTGCTCAGCGCCGATAATTTTTTTTTTTTTTTTAAATATAAATATTTAGAGAGGGGTTCTGGCCCGGCGGGGGCCCATGAGGGTCGGGGCCCACCGGGTATTTTCCCGGTGTCCCGCCGGGCCAGTCCGACACTTAGTCTTTATTAAGTCTTTATTAAGGCTCCCAGTACATGTGTAATAAAAAGTAAATGTAAAGTATTTGCAACAACAAAATAAAGATGTCAGGCCTGGACTGGCAATATGTGGGTTCTGGCAAATGCCAGAAGGGCTGCTGTAAGTTGCCATAGGTAGGAGCTGCTTGGGCATCTGTGTACTTGGAATGCCAGGGCCTATTGTGAATCCCTATATTTAAGCCCTACGCATTACAACAATATCCTATCATGTACATTCTTTATAACATATATTTAGCATCAACATATATTTATAATAAAGAACAGACCATTTTGAGGTACAAAAAATGTTTATTTTTTTTTAAAATCAGAAGTTTTTATTTTTTTTTGACTGTTTCAGGAGGGCCACCCTTTTCTCCAGTTGCTGGAGCTGGCGGCACACCTGCGGATGACCTCCGGGCTTCTTCCCTCCAGGCTCCCTTCCACCTGTAGCCAGTCTGCTTTAGCCTCCTCTAGCTGGGTTGCCCTTATGGCTCTGGTGTGTGGATTTCTGAGTAAAAAATATAGCAAATTTAGTTGTTATTGTTCCCTTCATTTAATTTTGCGTTTTTTACAGGCTTTTACATCATTTTTACAACTCGTGAAGAGAGTGATGCGCAAACAAGCATCAAGGAACACATTCATACTACAAATTACCTTCAATTGTGGGGCTCATTTGTGGTGAACCGCTGAACTCATCTACCCAGATGTCTAAGAGAAAATTATGTAAAAATGTTATTTAGATAAAGAAAAGAACACAATGTTTAAAAATATACACACATACTAGTGCATCACATGTTCTAATTTTTGGCCAACAAAACTTCAACGAACTGTCAATCTAGGCTATTTCTCATCACAATATAGGTAGTGGGATAGTCACAGATATTTATATGTGCTTAAAAATGTACCTTCTGCTACTTCCAGCTCTCCTCCAGCTGCGGCTTTCCCTCCAGCTGCTGCTCTTGATCTCCTTCTTGAGGAGCATGTTTGGGGTGTTGGTGACCCTCCTCCCATCCTTTTCAATTGTTGTTTATTCAAATTTTTTTCATAGTTTCTGAATTATTTCCATTTTTCTTTCTAGCTTTCGAAAGGGGGCAGTGACCCTGTTTAAAAACAAATGCTGTGTAAAGCTACACATTTATTATTATTGCTACTTTTTATTACTCATCTTTCTGTTCCAAGCCTCCCCTATTAATATTGCATATCCTCATTCAAATCAGGATGGATGGTTGCTAGGGTAATTTAGGCCATAGCAACCAAATTGCTGACATTGCAAAGTGAAGAGCTGCTTTATAAAAAGCTAAATAACTCAAAAACCAATGATAACCAATTGGGAATTGTGTCAGAATATCACTTTCCATCATACAAGAAAACTTAACTCAAACGTGAACAACCCCTTTTAAGCATTAACCCTTTTTGACTAAACATGTAACTACTTACTGTGGAGATGCAGGTCCACTTGGGCCACAAACTCAGACTCCCTCCACTTGATGTCACTCCACATCCTTTGTAGGATGCAGAGATCAAACCTGGTTCTGCAGAGGCGCCGGATCCTCCTTTGGAGCCTGGACATAATGTGTCTTTTGTGGTCCCGTTTGTTTTGGACCCACAAAGGCACATCATCATTGGTCAGCTGACCAACTCATGCAGCCTTATCATTGAGAGCTTCTAGCCCTGGCATCTTCTCACTGTCAGAGTAAAACAAACAATAAAACTTTCAGAGAATGACATGTGACCAGGGAAGGGACTTTCCCAATGTTACATAAATGAAAGGTATTTATTTTTAATTTTGTTATATGTTCATTATCTTCAATCTTGAGAATATAATGTTCACATAGAATGATAGCATAAAATGTGGCCTATTTCTTTAGTGACGATTCTCGCTAACGACTTTGTGCAGGCGTCGAATGGGGGGCGCAGGCGCGGAATTGCAGACACCGGCACGTAAATGTGATGCCTGTGTCAAAGCAGTTGAAAAGTCTTTTATACTGTATATAGTACTCCCTGTGCCTTGCCCAACAAACATTCCTTTTTGTTGTGTTTGCTGTGCCTTTACACCTAGCTGCCAGTAATACATAAATGAATGCTTATTTTGTTCGGCCCCTTGAAGCCTTGCCCCTTACTGGATGCCCACCCCTTTTAGAAGTAGCTGAACCACCAGGAGTTATGTTAGAAGCAGTGGCAGCTTGCCCTTCACTTGACTCCACACTTATGTGTGTTAAAGGACCAGTAACATCAAAAAATTTTATTTAAAAATCCATTCTATATGCTAAAAATAATCGCCATGGCCTTATTACATTAATATAATATACCTAGCTTTTTGAATACCTTTTCTCCATTGGCATGGAAAACGGGGAAAGGGCGACCAGTTCGTGCGTGTCCCTGGTGCTTGAAGGGTTAACATGCCTAGATGCCGACCCTTGTAGGCCTCTGTACTTGTTTTTCTGTACGACCCTGTACTGTCTCTTCTTAGACAACCTTGCATAAGTATCATCATGTACTAAAAACAATATTATCAGCTTGCCTCAGACAAAATATCTTAGCTAACGCGCATGCACATATTTGTCTCTTTTCTATCTTGTCCATCCTGAAGGATATACCTATTACAGACATATACTATGCTAATAACTATGCTGATACGTCACTATATTGGGACGTCTTTACTTATAACCTATATAAGCCTACGTCTGACCTTCAATAAACGGAACTTGTTATTCTGATGTTTCTTTGTGCAAGTTCCCGGGATCCGGAATACTAGGCATTGTTGGTCAGACGAAATCCAAAGGTTCCAGTAGCAGTCGGTTCATTGTCCCCTTCAGTGCTGTTCCACTGCACAGCACTGGAAGTAAGGAACCCGAAGTCAGAATACTGCCAGGAGGTAAGTAAGGTAGTGGGAGCCAGAGGCACAGCATCAACAGGCAGGGGTGAGCAAAACTGCTGTGGGAGAGAAAGGCTGAGGGCAGGGAAAGGCTCCAGGGAGAGAACGGCTGAGGGGACAGAGGCTGTGGGGAGAAAGTCTGCGTGGAGAAAAAGGCTGCAGGGAGAAAAAGGCTGCGGGGGAGAGAGATCAATTCTGAGGGATAGAACGGAACAGAAAGGCTTTGGCAAGAGAGTCTGCGGGGAGAGAGAGCTAAACGCTGGGGGGAGGGAATGTAACAAGAATGGCTGAGCATGGGGAGAGAGAAATGCAGGGGGAGGCAGAGAAGATAGAAATGCTGGAGAAAAGAGAGAGAACAGTGGGGTAGAGGGAACAGATGGAAAGAGAGGGAACCAATGAGGGCTGTGTGGAGTACAACACTGGGAGCTAAAGTCTGTCACAAAACCAGAAGTGACGTCACACACCAGGAAGTCGGGTCCCGGAAGAGAGACACAGCAGCGAACACGTAAGGTAGAAGAAGTAGAACAAGCAAGAAGATGGCGGAGACCCCTTGGACGCCATGGGACAGTGCCGGTTTTAGTTTTTTCTGATGTCTTACCCAAACAGCAGGAAAGATCAGCATATTGGAGGTAAGTAATGTACACTTTTTTTTTTCTAAAAATAAAAAATGGTGTTAGACTTTTCTCCCTCAAGTTACTGCTGTTTGAGTAGCTGGTTTTGAGCCATAATGAGCTGATTCTGTGCTTTAAGAATATTATTTGGATGGAGGATCAGATCAATATGTTTGCCTTTTCAATCGCAATGATGTATCTGCTGTCTGCTGTAAATGGTCATTTAGTGACATGAAGTCCTGATGTATTAGAATCAATGCTCGTTTCATTTGTATATAGCTTTTTCCGTTTTCTGCAATACTTGAAGGGAGATTTGCAGTCAGCTGTTCAACTGATTGATGAAATGAATCGGGCTCATAGTGGAGTGTTTCCTTCTACTGTTGAGGCTGCATCTCTTGGGTTTCCTGTGGCTCAGCTACTTCTCTTGGAATGGCTTCCAGGGTTTGTGTGGCTCAGCTAGTTCTGTTGGAATGGCTTCCAGACTCAATTTGACATCATCATCATCATCACATACAACTGTGAAAAGAAATAAAATTGTTAGCACTACAAAAAGCTAAAAAGGGTTATATCCGGCATGCAACATGCACAGCTTTGTCTTTCTGCAGAGTAATTATGCTTTGGTTGTTTTTTTTTTTGCAGAAATTGATGAGAAGTCTCCATTTAACCTTACAAATGTCGTTTTTTACCATCGCCATTTCATTTATGCTGAATAAAGTACTAACTTGGTAGTGTTTGCTGGCATTCTTCCTCCTCCACATGCATTTCTTGACTCTGCTGCTGGTTTGAGTCCCGTATGTTATCTGGTCCTAAGTGAACAACAATAGAAGTTATATTTTAGCCATGAGCATGTAGCACACATTAGGAGCAGGGTAAAACAAACTAAATTGTGACAATTACATTAGTAGGGCATTTTAAGAAACATCTTTTAAAATATATGAAAGTAGTAGTTCAACATTTGATCCAAATGCTGTTAGAAATTAATATTTATTGTGTAGGTTGCTATGCCACATGTACTATAGCAACTCCATCTGAAACACATACAAAACTATACTTAGGTTGCTATGCCACATGTACTATAACAACTACATTTGAAACACATACAAAACTATACTTAGGTTGCTATGCCACATGTACTATAGCAACTACATTTGAAACACTTGCAAAAGCATGGTTTGCAGGCACGGATTTGGGGCAGCAAGATGTTAGGGGAAGCAAGCAGGCACCCCTAACATCTTCTCTATAACTTATAGTAAGAAAAATTCCCAATTCCAAAATAGAGCAGAGCAACCACCCCCCACATTGACCCGCCGCAGCAGCTGAGCTCAACTTTTGTATTGTGAATATATGTATAATACTAAGCCCGCCATGTCTTCATTCCGACAGCGGTGCAGAACTCCTCTTCCGGGCTGCGCAATGTGTGTGCATCATCACGCACAAGCACGTTGTCACTCAGCGCAGCCAGGGCACCAGAGGGAGATGTGAGGACCCTCTGGCCTAGCAGCGGCAGAGTGAAAAATCCAGGCCTGATGGTTTGGCATGTAATTGCTAAACTACTTGTACCATAGCAACAAAATTATGCTTTTCATGAGCTGGAATAATAGGATTAGGGATAAACATTTACAGAAATATGTTATGGTACATTATAAAGTCCTTTACAATAATTGAAACCAAAAAAAGAAATTAAATGAGCAATGTTAAAATGTTATCAGCAAAACGCTTCTGGCAATTCTTGCTGGTTCTATTTTGGCACCCCACAGCACTGACTGCACATACAGTACAATTGCTGTCCATAAGACAGTTTTGTGAGCCATGGAGGTGCGCTGGTAGTCCTTGCCAAACTATTTGGCCCAGTGTCTAACTACATGATGTACTAATGCAGTGTTTTCTGCAAAAGAAAAAGCTATGGACCGTTTCAGGAAAACATTCAGTAAGGGGTTCTGGAAGAGGAGGAGATAATGCTGAACTTGGACCCTCACCCGAGTCAGAAGTCTCCTGAACAGTAGCAGAAAAACCGGTTAAGGTTACATTACTAGTTAAAGAAGAAGATTTTGTCAACCGTGCAGCAGGACAAGCAGCAGCAGCAAGTGTGTGTCTTTCTCTTGCTTCCTTGGACATCTTTGGAGAAAGTTGCTAACAGGCAGAAGTATTCCAGCAAGTTCATCCCAAAATGTAAACTCTCCAGCTGCTCCTTAGATACCCTTTAAAAAGATTTCGTTGATCGCTAGCGCATTTACGCAATCAAATTTTCTTGCCAAACCAAACGATAGCGTAACTACGTTACTGGTTTTGTGCCAAAAAAGCACACTTCACAACAGTGATACACAAGTGACCGTTCGCGGAAGTGAACTTACACTCCATAGTGAATTTGGCGTAGTCAGAGAAAATGTTCGCCTGGCAAAGTGTGGTGATGTGAGCGAAGCCATTGCTGGCGATTTTCCGCTGGTTAGTGAATTTGCCCTGGTGTCTCTGATCACCTCAGAATTCATCCGGCTGCTTCTGTCCTGTGTCACATCATCGATAAACAATAGTGCCACTGGCAACCATGCACTCCCAAGACATCACACTGCCTCCGCCGTTTTACAGATGATGTGGTATACGTTGGATCATGAGCTGTTCCACGCCTTCTCCATACTTTTTTCTTGCCATCATTCTTGTAGAGGTTGATCTTGGTTTCATCTGTCCAAAGAACTTTTTTCCAGAACTGTGCTGGCTTTTTTAGATTTTTTTTTTAGCGAAGTCCAATCTAGCCTTTCTATTCTTGATGCTTATGAGTGGCTTGTACCTTGCAGTGCACCCTCTGTATTTACTTTCATGCAGTCTTCTCTTTATGGTAGACTTGGATATTGATACACCTACCTCCTGGAGAGTGGTGTTGGCTGTTGTGAAGCGGTTTCTCTTCACCATAGAAATGATTCTGCGATCATCCACCACTGTTGTCTTCCATGGACGTCCAGGTCTTTTTGCATTGCTGAGCTCACCAGTGCTTTCATTCTTTCTCCAGATGTACCAAACTGTAGATTTTGCCACTCCTAATATTGTAGCAATTTCTCGGATGAGTTTTTTCTGTTTTTGCAGATTAAGGATTGCTTGTTTCACCTGCATGGAGAGCTCCTTTGATCGTATCTTGTCTGTTCACAGCAAAATCTTCCGCATACAAGCACCCCCCCCCCTTAAATCAACTCCAGGGCATTTATCTGCTTCATTGATAGACATAACAAAGGAATTGCCCACACCTGCCCATGAAATAGCCTTTGAGTCAATTGTCCGATTACTTTTGAGCCCCTGAAATTGATTGTTTTAAAAAAATGCTTTAGTTCCTCACATTTTTATGCAACCTTTTTGTTCAATTAAAGATGAAAGTCTGCAGTTCAACTGCATCTGAGTTGTTTCATTTAAAATTCATTGTGGTAATGTGCAGAACCAAAATTAGAAAAAATAGTTGTCTGTCCAAATATTTATGTAGGTGTATATACTGTACATATATAATTGTAGGTGGGACCACAAATAAAATACAAAATAAGGGTAAACTTAAAATCATCGGATGTAAAATTGAGGTTTCACTGTTTGTTATATGTTGGGGGTGAAATTCTCTAGGCATCATGATTTAAAGCAGAAATGATTTCATGTTTTCAAATAAACATAGTGCCAGAGTTGGTTGAGACAGAACAGCCCAGACTGTCATAATTGGGAGTTGATTTTAGGCCAAGTCCCAACCGGAATTAAAAAGTAAGTGTTAGAGTGAGTAACAAAGTGATTTCCATTTTGGAACAGCACAGAGAAGTTCTAATCATTGCAGAACCAGACATTTTAATATTAGATAAAACCAGTACTACGTATAGATCATTGTATTTAACAAGATGACAGCTGAAAACCTTACAGCAAAAGATGTTTCACCTGGTTAGAAGAACTGGAAAGGTGGCTAACAGAAAACATTAGAAAGTAATAGATATGGTACATCAACAAGTACTCACAGTCTTGCTTAAAAAAACTCTAAAAGGCCATAACTGAAAGATACCCATGTTTGCTTGCAACAGTTGGGGTGGGGAGCAGGGATATTTTTATTTCTAGATAAGTTACAGTCCTTGAGAGGCTAAATTATACCCCTCATCATTACTTGTGTAAGTTTATAGAATATTATATCAATAATAATATATATATAGTGAATAAGGTACCCCCTCCTGTAAAATATAAGGATATTATAAGTTACCGGGGAGTTTCATGACCATATAAAAACACGAGGTTGAAGGCCGAGTGTTTTTATACAGGTCATGGAACTCCGAGGTAACTTCTAATATCCGCATATTTTACAACTGGGGGTACTTTATTTATTATAATACACAACTTTCAGTGAGTTGTGATAGAAATGACATCAGAACTCACCGTTTATAACTGATGACATCAGAACTCACCGTTTATAAGGATATAATTTACAAGATATTCATGGCTTTTGTGTATTATATATTAATATACCTCAACCCACTTACTAGGGTTCTGGTTCTTTTGAGAAAGCAGACAATGAATCCACACCAGTAAGCGTATATTAAAGTGATATGTTGTAAAATAAATCAATTGATTGTTATACATAAATGATTACACTTAGACTAAACAATAATTACAATATGTACAGTTATGCATTACACAAGTCTATATTGTTGTTACCAAAAAGGCAGGGGAATAGAGTTCAGCTTAATCTCTGCCTTCCCCTCTGGTCTGAATTCCTCACATGTTGTCTTGTTCCAGGCTCCTCTGGCTTCTCCTGCTCTCTCACTCTTCCTCTCAGCTGCCCAGCCTCCTTTTTCCTTTGTCCAGCGTTCTTTTATTCCGGGTTCTCACCTGCCCCCACAGAAACCCTCCCAATTGCCAAGATGCTGTGATAAACCAGCAACTTGCCTACATCCTGTTGAGCAAGTTTTCTCGCATACCGTAAGTTGATTTATGGTTCCCACAGCAGACATCGGAGTCATAGTAGTCACAGGAAATTCTTTATGATTTTTGTAAGGGTGTGACGTGGAATGTAAGCTTTCTGGCATAACATAATGGCATACCCAAAATTGATATTTCTTACAGTTGGGAACCTAAGAAATAAAATTCAAAATCGCTTGCATCCCTTTCACCTTTAAAACCTGCTGGACAGGGTAGATTTAATCTGTCTCTTAGATAGATTGTGGTTAGTAACACTTTGTTTTTAAGTATAGCAGTCTTGTTTTAACATATAGCAGTCTCAAAATAACTCATACTTTAACGTCGACCTCTTTCTTTTGAAGTGTAGGATGCACCATGTAATTTTATATGATCAATGGCAGAATAGTCAATTTTTTGCATTTGTACAACCAAGTTCCCTTCTGGTCTCCATAAACCTACTATGAAATATTACATTCTCTTTTTTTTTTTTAAAGACTTTATTTCTGCTTTTAACATACAAGTGGATAGAACCAACAAAGAAGAACCATCACATTCTACAGTAGGCAAGACTGAAAAATTGCTCGTATAGTAACAATAATTATATGCAATAGAGCCACAACTTTGCAGCTCAGTGGGCACTTTGCATAACCGCTACGAATTGAGGGGTCATTTAATTTCGCTACCCAGGACTTTGACGCTCCCTAACCGGGCTAAACCATTAGGTCCTCTGGATTCGCCTCCAACCACGGGGTCCAGACTTTCTCGAATTTCTGCGGGCACCCTCTTCCCTCATATGTGAGCTTGCAAAATGGAAGTGTTTTGTTAATCATGTTTCGCCATGCCTGAACTGTGGGAGGTTGGGCCGACATCCACTTAATCATCAACAGCTTCTTTGCGTAAAATAGCAGTACCCTAACTAACGATCTGGAGTTATTCAGGGGCATGAGGTCATCCACTAGACCGAGGAGGCAAACTTCCGGAGTGCAGGGGCCTTGGAATGATAATTCGTCTGCTAAATATTTCACTATATCTTTCCAATATTCATAAATTTTTGAACAAGTCCAGGTCATATGAAAAAAGGCCACCTCCCCCTCTCCGCACTTGGGACAGATGGCTCCTGGGTTTCTTCCCATTTTAGCAAGTTTACTTGGGGTGATGTATACTTGATGTAGAAATTTGAGCTGAATGAGTCTATCTTTCAAGGCAATCAGGTCAGAATAGATGGAATCTGTAGCTTCTTCCCAAAGTTCATCTGTTAAGGATGGTAGAAAGGATTGCCATTTGGGGAGAGCTAGATCAAAGGGCGAGGGGCCTGTTTTTTTCAGGGATTTGTAAAGTCTGGAGGTCAGTTTGCTTCGTTGTGAATTCCTGAGGACCAGCTCAAATGAGGGTGTGACATATTGTATTGTCAGGCTCAAAAATTGCGAGTGGAATGCATGTCGTAGTTGCATGTATCTATAAAGCTGTAGATCTTGGTTCCCTGTCCGTTCTTTAAGTTGCTGGAGGGTAGGGAACTGGTTATCTGTCAATAGGTCTCCCAGTACTTTTACCCCTTTTGCCAGCCAGTATTTAAAGTCCTGCAGCTCTCGAAGTTGGGAGAGGTTGCTATTCATCCACAGTGGGAGAAATGGGGAGATAATTGGAGGGGAAGAACTCATCACTTTACATGCGGCTATCCATGCCTTGAAGGGAGTTGTTATGGTTGACGGTTGCCTGGTGTAGTCTGATAATCTTCTGTATGGGAGGTTACTGATGCCTGCCCAAGAGCCCACTAGAGCTGCCAATAGTACCACTCCAGGATCTTCCTCCCTCACATGGAACCAGGAATGAATGTGGCTAAGCTGACTTGCCAGGAAGTATAGGTAGAGGTGCGGTAGGGCCAGGCCTCCTTGATCAACTGGAGCCGTCAAACTTTTCCAGGAAAGGCGGGGCGCTTTATTAGCCCACAAAAACGGAATAAGGATAGAGGTGATTCGATTAAAGATCTTTTGGGCAATCCAGACTGGAGAGTTAAGAAGTCGGTACAGGAACTTAGGTAAGTAAAGCATTTTGTACAGATTCACTCTACACCACAGATTGATCGGCAAGGAAGTCCATATGGGCAGCGCTGATTTAAACTGCTGAATTAAGGTGTTCCAGATTGTGTGCTATGTAATTAGAGGTCTGCAGAGTTATCACAATACCAAGATATTTGAAGCTTGTGACCCATGGAATTTCACATGTTTTAGGTGATGGAGCCGGTATGGGGTCCAGTGGTAGTAAGGCTGATTTGGTTTTATTAATAGTGAGGCCCGAAAATGAGCCTAATTTATCCAATATCGCCATAGCAGACTTAAGCGAGTCACACGGATTCGCCAAGAATAGGAGGAGGTCGTCCGCATAAAGAGCCAGCTTGTCTTCTAGCAGTCCCCTTCGGAGGCCCGAAACTTGTTGAGATTGTCGTAAACGGATGGCTACTGGCTCAATGGCCAGAGCGAAGAGGAGAGGAGACAGGGGGCAGCCCTGCCTCGTGCCCCTGGAGAGGGGAAAGGACCCCGACAAAGAGCCATTGGTCTTAATTCTGGCTGTAGGCTTTTTATACAGCAGTCTAACCCAGCTAATAAACGTATGACCGATCCCAAATCTCTTCATGGTCTCCCATAGGTACAGCCATTCAACGGAATCAAAAGCTTTTGTTGCATCCAGTGAGACAAGGACCCTGGACCCTGAGTTATCATGGGAGATTTGTAGGTGGGTATAGACTCTTCGTAGGTTGGTAGAAGTGGACTTGCTGGGTATGAAGCCAGATTGATCTGGGTGGACCAGTGAGCTAATCACTTTCGCCAATCTTGTGGCTAGGATTTTGGCAAAGACTTTCACATCAACGTTGATCAGCGATATAGGGCGGTAGGACTCGCAAAGCAAAGGATCTTTCCCATCTTTATGAATGAGCACTATCACCGCTTCATAGAAGGAGGCTGGTAGTGTTGCATTGTCGATCGCATCTAGAAAGGTGCTATGTAAATGTTGGGGCAGGCTTTCACTTTGGAGCTTATACCAAGCTGTTGGGAACCCATCCGGGCCTGGAGTTTTACCTGGTGGAAGCCCTGCAACCGCCTCCCTGACTACCTGGAGGGTGATCGGGACCTCTAGGATACTCGCATCTGTCTGCGACAATTGGGGAAAGGTGATACCGCCCAGGTATTCTTCCAGTTGAGTCTGAGTGTACTCTGCCTTAGATTCATAAAGTTTGGTATAATATTTCTGAAACACTTGTTGGATCCCTTGAGGGGTAGTTATAATGATTCCCTCCTCATTCATAATGCCCGATATGCATGTCTGAGAGTCTCTAGAGTTGGCTAGCCATGCTAGAAGCTTGCCCGCTTTATCTCCCTGATCGAAGAGACGGTGGTTAGAGTAGAGCAGCTCTTTTTTGGTTAGTTGGGTGTGTGTGAGTTCTAAGTTCCTTTGGGCATTGGAGAGGGCTGTATTGGTGGCTGGTGTTGGACCTTCTTTGTGTGCCTCTTCTGCTTGGGATAGGTTGTGCTCTGCTTCGTTAATTTTGTCCTGGACCTCACGCCGAGCGGTTGCAATTGAGGTTATTAATACTCCGCGGGCCACCGCTTTGGACGCCTCCCAAAGCACACCCTGGGGTGCCGAGGCTTGGTTAGTGTCCCAGTATGTCGAGTATTCTGCTAGGACCGTATCTCTGACCTGGGGGACTGTAAGCCAAAGCAGGGATAACCTCCAAGTCGCCCATCTATCACCTACGCGGAACAAATTTTCAACAAGAGTGGGGAATGGTCGGAGAACACCCTGGGTAGATATTCAGCCGTGTCCACTAGTTGGCAGAATTCAGCCTATGCAAGGGCCAGGTCTATCCAGGACAGTGAACCATGGGTGGCCGAGTGACAATAAAACTGCTTGGTGTGTGGATGCTTCCATCTCCAGACTTCTGTTAGTCCTAGGGCTTCAACCCATCTGGATAGAGTTGGGTTATGGATGCCCACCTGGTGAAGTTTGTCTAAGAGTGGATCCAGAGTGGCGTTGAAGTCGCCCAGAAGGCACATAGGTGCTGGTGGGAAGGAGGCTAGTACTGTGGTAATATGATCGAGAAGCATTACAGAGAATGGGGGAGGAAGGTAAATATTGACCAGGATAACCAACCGGCTATTCAGTTTGCAATGTAGGACAATGTATCTTCCATAGTAGTCCATTCTCATTGACAAAAGTTCAAAGGCTATATTTTTCCTGATCAAAATTGTAACCCCTCGGGAGTGAGTTGAGAAGGGGGCGTGGTAGGCATGTGCTACCCATGTTTTCTTGAGAGACATCAGCTTTTGCCCGGTCAAATGGGTTTCTTGGAGTAGTAATATTGCTGGACTATACTTTTTGAGGTAGTTAAATAAGAGAGCCCTTTTGAATTTTGAATTTAGCCCCCTAATGTTCCAGGAGATAGTCGACAGGCTATGCATATTGGGGGTCTTGGAATCGCTGGGGAGGCCCCGCTACATTTGAAAAATTCGCCCACTGAGCTGCAACATGCACAATCTTGTAATACATACAGGCTTGCTGATAATCAAACAGTAGAGAAATCCACATAAACATGACAGTTCGGTATATATAAAAAGAGAGGAATTGGTAGAAAAAGAAAAGAGTAGAAAAGAGGTGAGATATGAATCACACAGATCCCCACAAAAACCCAAAATCCCTCCCCTGTCCACCCACCCACTGGGATGGACCTTAGCCCCGAACTAGAAAACTTTAACTGTGGGGGCAGTATCGGTGCTTGGACTAAATACGGTAACTTGTCCCTCCGTGAGCTCCGCCAATGCAAATAACTCGCTTATTCCCACAAGCCAGCATAAGTGAAGGCAGCCTCCTGGAGCCCGGCCTAGAGTCTTAGCAAAGTCACAGTTCTCAGTTGGTGAGGATACTGCATTTACAGGGACACATGTAAAGCCATGGGATTGTGATAGGGCGTCCCATGACCCTGTAACTTTTGAAGTGGCCATAGACCCATTCGATATCCACAGGCCCCCTGACACGGACCCGAGGGGTGTCATAGGCCCCTTGATTACGGTAGTCTAAAGGGATGCATGTGCTCACAGGGCTTATACTCACAGGGACAATGACCCACTATCTTCCGTTGGGGCTGTTATGCCGCCCGGTGCGGCGCTGCCGAGCCTCCAGCCACTTGTCAGCTTCTTCCGGTGTGGCAAAAAATCTGGACTGGTCATCCTCCACCACGCGCAGTTTCGCTGGAAATAGGACCGAATAGACCAGGCCCGCTGCTTTCAGATGCCGCTTGACTCCCATGAAGGATGCGCGTTGTTTTTGCACGTGTGCCGAATAGTCCGGGAACAGCGAAATCGGAGCCCCGTTGTGCAGGATCTGGCCCTTCCGTCTGGCAGCCGCCAACGCCGCATCTCTGTCGCGATAATTGAGAAACCTCATTATAAAGGATCGTGGATTCGCTCCCGGTGGTAAGGGACGGGTAGGTACTCGGTGGGCCCTTTCTATCACCAGCAGGGGGGAGAAATTCTCAGCGCCTAGGGTAGTTTTTAACCATTCTTCGGCAAACTGCTCTGGATTTTTCCCCTCGATATTTTCAGGAAGGCCTACCAGTCGCAAATTGTTGCTTCGGAGTCTATTCTCGAGATCCTCCGCTTTTGTGGTCACTTCTGTTAGTTGCTTGGCCAATCTTGATATATCTGCTGGTATGGGCCTAGCGGAGTCCTCCAGCGTGGAGACCCGCTGCTCAATCTCCGTGGTCCGCTCCCTGAGTTGTTGTGTGTCTTGCCTGAGATGAGATATATCCACTGTAATAGTCTCCAGTTATGAAGACATGCTGGAGTGGACTTTATTAATAGCCGCCAGAAGATCCTTGTTCGTCGGTTCCGGGGGAGCCTGCTCGGCGCCATCAGAAGTGGCTGGGTGCGCTGCTGCGGCCTGTTCTGGCGCGCACACTGTCTCAGGCGCTGGCGGTGGAGGAGATAGGTATTTCTCCATTTTAGATGTCGCACTTTTCACCCCGTGTTTGCCCATGTCATAGGGCGAGAAGTATTCTATCTTCCTGTGTGGATAGCAGTTTCGGAATGGCCTGGGTAGAAGATTCCTGAGAGCTGTAACCTAATAACATCTGTTTTATACCATCTGCTACATTACTCAGCTTCTCTACATTTTACTGTCACAATCCGCTTTACAGTACGCCTTTACAGTAACTTTAAGTATGTTCTACAATGGCCAATTTATTCTTATAGTTCTATTAATTATTTGTCTTCCTTTCACACTTTTCAGCTTTCGAAAGGGAATCACTAACCCCAGCAGCTAAAAACTGTTGCTCTGTAAGGCTACAATTTTATTGTTATTGCAATATTTTATTACCTATCTTCCAATTCAGGCACTCTCTTATTCAGCTTCCAGCAGGGCCAGCCAAGGTATTTTGGCACCCTAGGCAAGGGCTTCAATCAGTCCTACATTACCATTTCCCACCTTACCATTCATATTGCCCCCTGTACATATGCCAATGGCAGTCAATCCCTCAGATTGCCCCCAATCTGTACCTGTACCAGCATAAGCCAAAACATCCATCATACTGTTACCCCCAATGTGTACCTATGCCAGCAGCAGCCAAAAAAAAACATCATATTGCCCCCAATTTGTACCTCTGCCAGCATGCATCAAAAATCCATCATATTGGCCCAAACATCTGTGTACCTGTGCAAGCAGAAGCCAACAAATTGACAATATTGCCCCCAAATATGTCCTTGCGCTAGCAGGAGCCAAAAATCAATCATATTTCCCTTTATCATCTGTTTGCCTGTGCAAGCAGCAGCCAAGATGTTGCCCACAAATATGTACCTGTGCCAGCAGCTGCCAAAAGGGAGCTGGGAGTGATTCTACCTGCAGTACAAATTGTGGGCAAGAGGGGGTTGGAATAGGCGGTTTATAAAATTGAAAAACTTTTGAAGCAAACCAGGATTTGAAAAAAACCTTTGTTTAAAAAAAAAAAAAGAAAAAAATTTCCTTAAAGTGCGCCCCCCCCATGATTGCGCCCTAGGCGGGTGCCTACTTTGCCTACCCCTAGTTCTGGCCCTGCCTTCCAGTCTCCTATTGAAATCAATGCATGATTGCTAGCGGAATTTAGTAGGCCCGGATTTCCATCTTGGGTCACATGGTTATAGCGCCTGCCCACCTTTGCGCACTAAATTACAGGTCTCTGCACAAATCCTGGCCTAGAATTTAGAGCCCTGCAACAAGATAACTGCTGAAATTCCAAACTGGAGAGTTGCTGAACAAATAGCTAAATAATTCAAAAACCACTGGAAATAAAAATTCATTTAAAAATGTATTTAAAGTTGAAAAACATTAAAAATATTAAAACCTAAAACATTACTAAAACATTATTCAAATTGTCATTGTCATTTTATAAACCTAAATGCCCTACTACTTTATTACCATTATAGGTTAATATTTGCACCAGTACAGTAACCCATAGCATACACTTTTATAGTTGTTTCATTAGCTTAGCCCCACTAGACTGATTAAAGCATATTGGTTAGGTGACACTGTATCTCAGTAGTTGGTATTGCTGTGGATATTTTTCAGGTAGATGGAGTTTTTACATTCTCCCCATGTCTATGTAGATTTTCTCTTGGTTATGAAATTGGCCAGTGTTAGGGAAACCAATATTTGTTTGTGATGGGTTATTGCACTGGTGTAAAGTTGCATCTATGATAACTAAAATTTTTCTATACATATATTATTGCCATTTACACACTATTTGGTTGCTTCTTTCTTCATCTATTCAATGCACATAGTAAGCATGTTTATTACAACGCCATTATTGGTCTGTATAAATCACACCCACTCTTGCCAATTTCATAGACGTTTAATTCTGCTTCCGACAGAAAATCTAGAAATACCCTGTGGTGAATAGGTGAAAGATGTCAGTGTTTGCTCTTCTTTGCCTTAATATGCTAACTATATCAATAACACTAGATTTTCTAATGAGAAAAGAAATAAAAAACTATACATTTCTAAATATTCAGTATTGAATTAACTTTGCCAAAATAAGTGCCAAATCACATCACTCAGGACATCAAAACACATGTGCAGGAACTACGGTGGGAATGGGCAACCCTACAAAGAGAATGACTTATGAACTAGGGTTGAGGAAAAGCCTTATAGAACATTTTACCGTTAGAGGGTTCCCTGTAGTACAGAGCATTCCATGTTTTTCAGGATGACACATAGATTTAGATCCCCTATGCTGATGTGCCGATTTTGTATCTTCTTAATATTATAAATGTTTCAGAGTTTTAAACATTATCTTGCCTTGTTATCTACACCTAGCCCATGTGGGGGGCAGCATCATTGTACAGAAACAACAGTTTATTTTATCATCTTAAATAGAAAGCAAACAATGTGGAAAGTGGGCCAGAATTATTTATAAAAATATATTTACTTATAATAATTTTTATTAATTCATTGTGCTTTCAACTGGTTTTAGACTTAACTACCTGAATAGTAGGTACCTTAGTACCTAAATAATCAGTTCTCAAGCTGTGGTTTGAACTATCTTACTATTTGCAAGGATTTTTTTCAGAGGCAAATCTAGTCAGTTTGCACCAAAGAGAGACCAGTGACTTATTTTTCAATTCTTAGGAGCAGGGTTATCACAGTCCCATGGATCTCTTACAATGTAAACTAATTTCTGATTATTCTGAAGATTATTACATTTACAAATGCTCCTGCCTGGAATTATGTTATAATTAAAATTGTACAATGGAAGGTGTTGTAATGTTTTCAGTCACTAGGGATTGCCTTGTTCTGAGCTGCATTCTGGAAATTACTTATTCAAATGATAATTATCACTTTGTATACATTGATAGAAGTCCATTAAAAGGTGACTTTTAAATATTAAGTGGAAACTGGTCCAAGTCCAAGCAAATGGTTATCTGAATAAATCATACCGGAGTATGGAGGCCTACAAATATCAGTAGGCTAAACCTGGAAAGTGAGAAGACCATCAATATTTTTTTTTCCTTTTCTAAAAATAAATATATTCTTTCATCCAATTCCAAGAATTGTCTTGGGATATGCTTTAATGTTCAAAAGTTCAACTGCTGGGTTTTTGATAATGTGACATCTTAATATGTCCTTTTAGAATGAAATGCTAAGAAAAGTCTTGATAATGCTTAATCCTGTTGTCAAAACACACCTAACCCCAATGCATTCTCTTTAACCAGAAGACCTTTAAAGATAAATAGAGGAGTTTACACAATGACATCTAAGCTTTCTGCTGCATCTGCAAAAAAGATCTTTTGTAATTTCTTTGTAATCCTTCAGCTGAGTTTTGGAAACCACAAAAATACATTATATGCCTCAAAATAAAAATCAAGCAGAATGGACAGAGGAGGCTGGATTGCAAAGCTCTGTATGCACATGGAATCAAAGGTCCTTAACAAGTTTTTATACCACAGACCGCATACATTACACTTTCTAAACCTTGCATTCATGTAGGATTCTTCCCTTGAAATGCTGAGATCAGAGAAGCAGGGCCACTCAACAACAAATGCAGCAGAATGTTCTGGAGAATATTGTTAAACTCTTTCTGAAATGCTTTAGTATTGTTAGATGATTTCCAACCTAATGGTGGGAAAGAATGAAAAAGTTATATTTCATACTGCTTCTGAGATCAGATATCTCAAAGTAGATCTCTATCAATGAATCTTTCTATTTCATAGAGAACAGTGCAATCACAAGCTTTACTGTTGAAAAATGCTTTATACCCACTATTTTGCAAACACGGCTTGTCAGTGGCCCCTAGTGCATCTTGCTGTAAGATGCAAGCTATATAGCCTTCTGTAGCCCACTGGCTGAGTTTGACTTCATATTTACAATTCATAGAAGGACTCTAGTTTGACAAGAGCATCTCTGTGTGGATGTGATTCCTGTGAAAATCTGGATTGGATTTTGTAAGAAAGCATTCAATCTATGTAACTTGCATCCATATAAAGATAGTTCAAGTCACGGGTAGTATAGTAGGCTAGGATAGTCTCATGACAACTTACAACGGAAGAAAAATGGAATTGTTTAACTATATACAGGTACCATTTGTTTATTTCTGAATATTGGCAAAGGTAAGATTCCCTATATAGCATCAAATACCTCAAAATGTTAAAAATCCTTTTACACAACTGTAAAATAAAAGCACATTATTTTGTATGAAAGAATTTATTTTATTTTTAATGGAAACACCTCCTAAAGAGAATAAATTAATCATTTGTCTAATTTTTTAAAAATGAAAATTTGAAGGGATATCAAAACTAATAAAAAAAGTATATTTGAATATGTTGTGGGAAATGTGAAAAGCTTTTTTTGGAATATATAGTCAACCCCCAGATTTTACATTCCCTGATTTAGTTTCCCCAGATTTAAAATTTTTTTTTTTTGCTGTCCCCTCCTGTTGTTATGCGTTTCAATGGGAGCATTTTCCAGATTTGAAGTTTTTTTTCCACAGTTATTTTTCAAAAATGCCTGTTTCTCCCCTGTGATGTGAATAGTACTATATATAAGAAAATTATTTCATTTTCATTTACTTACGTGTAGAGTAAATGTCTACAAAAATATGGGGGCAGGGAAGAAAATTTGTGTTTCAAATCTAATCATATAAAGGGTTAGAAATGACTATAATATTATTAAACCTAAAGGAAAACTATACCCCTGAACAATGTAGGTCTCGATAACAATATATTGCATAAAACAGGTCATGTGTAAAACCCTGCTTCATGTAAATGAACCATTTTCATAATAATATACTTTATTAGTAGTATGTGTTGTTGGGTAATTCTAAATAGAAAATTGCCATTTTAAGAAAAAAAGGCCACTTCCTGGGATTCTACAATTCAAGGTGCATATTGGCTCATGGTCACATGAGCCAATAAAGTTCTGTATTTTGCTTCTACACTTCTTCCTGTTACAGTTAGAGCAGGAGTATTTCTGGTCAGGTGATCTCTGAGACGCACGCAGACATCAGAAAATGGGAGCTGAAGGTAAAATATATAAAAGGGCAATACTTACTTAAATATATATTCCAGTTTAGTAAGAGTCTTGCCACTTATTATATGCCACTTAATGTTGATGTAAATTATCAGTTGCTTAAGTATTTATTTTGGGGGCATAGTTTTCCTTTCAGTGTAATAATACAACTGGGTAAATAGATTGGCTGTTTGAAACAAAAAGTTTAGTTAGTTAGCCAAAAATGTCATAAAGACTGGAGTGAATGGATGTCTAACATCCTAGTAACAGGTTAGAGAGCTGCAAAGGAGGAAATCGTGTTTTGGTCACTATGTTCTATATCCATTTACTCCAGCCTTTATATTGGCTAACTAACTATATAGAAAAGATTTTTTATTTTATTTTACACAGCCTATTCTTTTACTTGTTGCTTTACTTTCATTGTTACACTAAACAGCTCCGTAAAAAAAAAAAGTAAGAATTAGTGTGCCCCAGGTTAAATTGTTCAAGAACACAAATAATGTTTCATAATGTACTTTTGTTTTACTCATTGTTTTACTCAGAGTAACAAATCACTTTCTGAGTTTTGGGCTCAGCTTGCAGTTTCAGTTTATATAAATCTTCATTGTTGTTTGGTCCAATGTGCAAGGAGACATGGGGGCAAATTGACTAAAGGGCAAATTTCCGACTGCGAAGGCTTCGACACACTCTACCAGAAGCAAATTTGCTACAACCACACTCATTTACTAAAATGTGAAGTTTCGCTAGTGTTAATAAGTCAGCAGCATCATTTCATGGCGAACTTTTGCTCCTGCCTCCTGCGAACTTTTGTTTCTGCCTAGCGAAACTTCATAAGTTCACTTATGCTTAGGTCAATTTGAATAGGGTGGGTTCATATAGCTCTTATGAATAGGGTGGGTTTCTTAAGCTCTTTATTAGAGGTGTTGGTGCAAATGCTTGAAGTGGCCACTTATTATTAAAAATGTTCAAGGAACCAAAAGACAAAAGATATCCTCTAATGCCCTAGAGATGAGTCCACCGTAAAACAAATGTGTCATGCCCCTCAAATGGTGAAAAAAACGTTACAATAAGCATTTTTTAATAGTTACAACTTTTAAAGAGAATCCTGCTTTAAAATATGAGAAATCTCCAACGTTTTTAAAAAATTGTTTGACTTTTCGGTATACAGGATATGATCTCACTGACATAAGATTGAAGAGGATGTAGCTTCGTCTTATCAGTTTGTGAGGTCTAAGCTGGCAAAGGAAACGCTGGCGAAAGAAGTAATATTCTGTAAAATTCGCACTTTAGGGAATTTGCAGAGTAATGATCATTCGCCTGATCGGAAGTTCGTCTGCCAATAGGGAGTGAAACTTCGTTAGCGATGGTCTCTATCGCTAGCGAATTATCCTTTATGCCTGTTATTAAATTGACAAAGTCCCTGCGGATGGGATTTCTGGCATTTTTTTCGCTAGCGACGACTACTTGGCCCTTTAGTAAATCTGCCCCATCGACTAATATAACTGTGGTGTGGCCATCCAAAACCTACCAGCTTCAAGTCAGAACATATTATGATTAAAAAATAGCCCTGAAATGAGTTTCGTTCAGGAGGACAAAATGCTGACTAAATGTTTTAGTATCTTGTGTACTCATACCCTGCAGAGAGGAGAAGGTACCATATGTCTATGTTAGCATAGCTTTTCTCCTGCACTTAGCATGATCATGCAGGCTGACCCACTACATTGCATATGATTTTTCGTAGCAACTGGAACTTCCTTTTCTTATTCTCCAATAAGATAGTACATTGCATACATGCTTATGATTTAGTTTGTAGGATAGTCTATAGGGGAAAGTCCTACATTTCAAGGAATCTTGGAATTTTCATTTTCATATAGTTTTCTCTGTTGTTATTAGATATGTTAGCTGTACCTGACAGAGTTTAGAGAACCCTTTGACAATGGGAGATCGAAACCAAGAGGTCCATCCCTTAATGCCTCTAATTTGGATGTGCCATCTACTTTTATTTCTGGCTCTTAGTATATAATGTATAATAATTCAATGAAAGGGGAAAAAGGCAAAAAATCATAATGTCTTTCAGAATACTAATACTGTAGGTCTGTAAGTCAACTTAAGGAAAGTTTCTTTTAAGATGTAAATTCTCCTTAGTTGTGTTTTTTACTAAGTGTCATATCCCTTAGTTAAAGTCATATCTGGACATAAAACTCCTGTCACTGTTCAGGCCACATTCTATGGTGTTAAACTTTCTCATCAGTTTGAATTCCCACTCCTTCCGCTCCTGTTGTATCTTAAAGTTACCCATTAAAACTGTGACCCGAAGATCTTCGACACTGTGGGTATTGCTGCAGAAGTGTGCTCCCACTGGAGCATCTGTGTTGCCATGCTTGTGGTTAAAACTGTGGGAGTTCACCATTGGCGCAGTGTTTTTCCTGTTTCTCCCACATAGAGTCATGTAGTGGGGCCTTTCAAACACATTATTAGGTATACCACATTGTCTGATTTGCAGGGAAATTAACCTTTTATCTGGTGTTCCTGTTGATGGTGCGGTATTGGTATCCGGTCTACTGCGTGTATGTGTGCACAGGTTTCAAACTTTTTTTGCAGGCAGGGAGATTTGCCATTTTCTGCAGGGCCTTGTAGAGAGCTATGTGTTATCATTTATTTTAAATTGGGGGGCTGTCTATATGCTTGTAGTGGAGGTTCTGGAATTACATTGTGCAGCCTCTTGTCCTTTAGAAGTATTAATTGGAGTTCAATTATGGTTTTGTGTAGGGACTACAAATGGGGGTTATAGGTATCAACAAGGAGGACATGGTTATCGTTGTCTATCTGTTTGTATTTGAGGTAGTTTTCCCTGGGTATGCAACTGCTCTCTTTATTTGCCTGTCTGTCATTTCCTTAGGTTGACTTCACCTCACAACAAGGTGCTGACTATACTAGAGTTTATTTCCTTGGCTAAAGCAAAAGTTCTCACCCTTATGGGGGGGGGGCTTATCAATATCTGGGCTGAAATATTGTCTTATCTTTACAGGTCACAATTGCTATTTGTAGTTTATTTGTCACAGTCTGGTATGGACTTGTGAAGTGGATAAGTTCTGGATCCATACGTTATCCCACCCAATGGACCCTTACCTTGTATCTTCACTTTTTTCTTGCCCAATTCCTAATTGTGCACTGTCTTGTTAACCTTACCCTATTCTGTCTTGGTCTAGGTCACACTATGTGGCCTGACTGAATCCAGACCCCTAGACTATTTACAACCCACCCCAATTACTTTTATTATCTCTACAAGTTATAATGGTAACTATCTAAATTATTGCCCATAAACCCTTTTTCAGTGATCAAACAGTATACATGATGTGCCTTTCCATCTTTCATTTGTATTTTGCATGACAAAGGGGCCTGGGTGCTCCAAAAGCTTGCAATTTTTACTTATTCAGGTAGCCGATAAAAAGTATCACCAAACTTGACATTTTCTGCATTTTTTCAATGGCTAACACAGTACATCATCTAAAAAAAATAACTAATGAGCAGAATAAGATATTCATGTGGTGGGACGCATCGTCTCAACAGACATTCTTTATTTTGGTGTCTATTGGAAATTGGATGAGCTATTTTTAATTGAAGTAATTGAAGGGGCAGGATTTAGGTTGTTGAAGTCATGTTTTTTTAAGCATGCTTTGACACATTGGGGTATATTTATAATATCGCCTCTCTCCATTCATTTTTATGGGATTTTTAAAGGCATATTTATCAAATGGTGAACTTTCACCCTTTGATAAATACACCTTTAATAACCCCATAAAAATCAATGGAGAGAGGCAGTGTTTCACTCTAGCGGACTGCAGTGATCTCTAACTTCACTCTTTGATAAATATACCCCATTGTCTCAGCAGATGCCTTTTATTTTGGTGTCTGTTGGAAAATGATTGAGCTATGTCTAGTTGTTGTGAAGGGGCAAGATTCGGGGAGTTGAAGTTATGCTTTTCTCAGGGACGTTATGGCTGAGTTTCCCAGGATGCCATGGATCAATGGAGGGAGGAAGTGTGCAGGAACTGTGCATATAGAATACATTCTTACAAAGAATGATTTGTCTTTTGCTGATATGAAGAAGAATTCTATGGTTATCAAAAATATCAGCCTATGGTTTCCAACAAAATATGGCAACATGGCTAAGCACTCAGTTGCATGTATCTTACTGCATTCTACTGTTCATTCTAAAGCTCCTGTTTTACTGTAGTCCAATCACTGGGTTGCTGCCATTGATGAGTCAAGTTATTACTATGGCCTCCTTACTAATTTGTGTTATAGGGGTAGAAAGTATGGGAAGAAGTCTCCAAATGATGTGTAAGGTGACTATATAGGGTAGGTGACCAAACACAGGTGCGAGTTGCACTGAAAAAAGAAACTGCTTGAGTTATGATTTGCATTTATATTAGGGGACACACTTGGGTGCATGACACATATGCAGATGGTTGATTTTTTCAATTGAATTTTCATTAATTACTTTAGGTAATAAATACTGATATAACATAATGAAAGAGAAGTGGGATTGATCAATGCACATTCCCTGGTCCCCTGTCTCATATGTAATCCAGTATCTATGCAAGCGTATGTATTTACAAAAACAGGGGTTTTTAGTTACAAAGTTATGATCATAAAATTGGTAAGCCACCAGTAGATGTGATCTATTTGGATTTTGCCAAATAGATTTTGCTTTCTAAACTAAGGTCTGTTGGGCTTAATGAAGTTGTTTGCACATGGACAGGAAACTGGCTACAGGATCGGGTACAGAGGGTGGTTGTTAATGGTACATTCTCTACTTGGAGTAAGGTTCTTAGTCCCTCAGGGCTCGGTATTGGGTCCACTTTTGATTAACTTGTTCATTAATGGGGAGGGTATTGTAGGTAATGTATCAGTGTTTGCAGACGACACAAAACTATCCAGCCCATTAAATTCCATCGAGGATGTGGCATCCTTGCAAAAGGATCTTGACAAACTGGCAATCTGGGCAGCTAAGTGGCAAATGAGATTCAATGTTGATAAATGTAAAGTCATGCCCCTGGGATGTAAAAATATCCAAGCCACTTATACCCTTAATGGGACTGCGCTAGGCAAATCCATTATGGAAAAGGACCTTGGAGTCCTTGTAGATGATAAACTTGGTTGTAGCAAGCAATGCCAGTCAGCAGCATCAAGGTCAAATAAGGTCTTGAGCTGTATTAAAAGGGCATTCATTCACAATTCAACTTTATAGACCACTTGTAAGGCCCGTCTAGAATATGCCATACAGTTTTGGTCTCCATCACTCAAACAGGACATTATTGTATTAGAGAGGGTACAGAGAGCCCTTCTCTAAGCTAAGGTACAAAGCTGGCAAAAGGTATGGGAAATCTTAGCTATGAGGTAAGACTGGCAAAATTGTGGATTTTCACACTGGAGAAGAGGCGCTTAAGGGGTGATATGATAACTGCCGTATATACTCAGTATAAGCCGAGTTTTTCAGCAACCAAAATGTGCTAAAAAAAATCTACCTCGGCTTATACTTGAGTCCGTATAAAAAAAACCTCTGGTAGATGATATACCGGTATTAAGAACACAGCTGCCTTACCGGTAAATTTGCAGAGAACTACCGGTATTAGGAACTTTGAATCTCAGCACAAGAGGGCGAGAGGGGAGGAGGCGCCGCCATGAGTGATGCATGTTGGGAAATAAAGCAACATAGGGGAGCAGCTTGAGGCTCAGCATGCACTTCCATGATCTCACAGAGTTTGAAAGTCTGAGGTAACCACTCTCCCTGCCGTCCATCCCTCCCTCCACCCGTGTCACCACCAACACTGCCACCGCCTCCCGGGTGTGATGTGAGGGGCTGGCAGGAGGCAAGAAAGCAAGGAAATTGCAGGCTCCCAGTATCCGGGAGGATGGACGGAAACTACCCGACCCCCACCTTTACCGACCCGCTGGCTCCTGCGTTCCCCGCGGCCTGGGCCTACAAACGGAATGGATCAAACCCAGGTAAGAGCGGGCGCACAGCAAAGTCCTATGACTGGGGCCTTTTCTTACTGAACAAGCTCACAGTAAGAAGCGGTAGCGGCTTAAAGGCGTGCGGCGGTAGCAACAACCACTACAGGCCCTGGATCCTCCCTCACTTGCAGGCCCGAGCAACCCTCCAGGCGTTCCCTGTCACCTGACCCAGGCGTCTGCGACCCTCCAGATATTGTTACACGTGTACCTGCTTCCCTGTGTTGTGCAGGAATGAGATTCAGAGGCTAGTGTTAAAAGAAATCCGTTTATGTACATAAATACTGTGCAAATCACATGTACTACATTCAAGGTGCTTGACCCCTCTGGATCCAATATATTTGTGTTGCAGCTACAATAATTTGCATGGTGTATATTAGCAGTGTTTCATAAAAACCTTGATTTGTTTATTTTGGATTAATTGATGGCAAGCTCAGGCCTTGTCATTATTTTATTTTTTTACAAAGTGAGGGAATACAAGATTATGGAAGATAGCTCCTAGTATAAGTTGATACAGGGACTAGTCTGATTTTATGATCATAACTTTGTAACTAAAACCCCCTGTTCTTGTAAATACATGCACTGGCATAGATACTGGATTACTTATGAGACCAGGGAAATGCATTGATCAATCCCACTTCTTTTTCTCTATGTTTGTAGTTAATTTGGCCAGATCAGTAGCACTTCCATTGTACTAAAATATATTTTTACTTAGCCTTGGAGTGCTCCCACAACCCCCCTTGTTTGCATTTGAGATAACATAATGCTAACATACCTTCTTAAGGTTAAAATAAACAGGATTTTGTGATATGAAAAACAGTACCTGTGACTCTAGATCAACCCTAGAAGCCATCCCATATGCCACACTACGCTAACTTCTGTCAGCTGCCTTCTGAACATGCACCCTATAACAATTTCCCCCTGATGAAGAGACAAATAAAAACCACAAACACTGTTTGAACAAGCAAAAAAATATAAATAAAAAAACATTACTAAAAGAAGAAACTAACATTGATAAAAAAAAATTTATGTAACAAATAAACTTGAAAATTGTTTACAGTTTTGTACAAGCCGTCCTTCATATTTAAAGAAAAATTCACGAGTAAAAAATCTTTTTAAAATGGACAAAAGCCTAATTTTCATGCCAGCTCCAAGCTTGTAATTATTGTAATTAGAAACATTTTTCCCTCACTGTGTTTTCAATTAAAATTTCATGTTTATTTTGAGACAGAAAGTAAGGAATTTTATTTATATTAGTGGTATAGGATTTCTTTTAATTACATATTATTTTTAAGCGGAATGTTCAATATTAACGTATTTGTTAACTTTAAATAAGTTCTCAATGTTTTCTTTTTTTTATTTATTTTTACCCTGAACATCAAAATCAAAATTATATTCATTTAAGGGAAAATAAATGTTTGATTTTTCTCTCTGAGTCCTCGTGTTGAAATCAGATTTTGGGAAGCTTAAGGAAAACTTAAATGTATACTCCTAACAGTTGCAAAAAAAAAAAAATATTTTTATATACATATATACACATACACATTATGTGTATGTATATATATATACATTTGATACTATGACAATAAAATTATCAAGTTTTATATATATATATATGCAGAACTTGCTGAATCAATCTTCCAAAGGTTTCTTTTGCTCAACGTTTTCGTCAGGAGTCAAACAATGCAACCGAAATGTTGAGCAAAATAAACCTTTGGAAGATGGATTCAGCAAGTTCTGCATATATATATATATATATATATATATATATATATATATATATATATATATATATATATATATATATGTATAATCCCAGAAATATATATATGTATAATCCCAGAAATGGCGCCAAAATCCAGGGTGTGACGTCATAATTACACATACTGTATATGTAAACATCCCATAGGGACAGGGGCGATCCTGGCCCCTCTGCCGCCTGAGGCAGCAGCAGTTGCTGCTGCCCCCCCTCCCCCGGAAATTAGCTCTTAAAGTACCAGAAGCAGCATTTTTGCTACCCCTGGTACCTAGTGGGGTGCTGCCACCTGAGGCGACAGCCTCAACTCGCCTCATTGGTGAGGCACCCCTGCATAGGGATCTAATAAACTGTAAGTGCAACTAAACAATAAAAAGCTAGAACCGTTAGTGTGCAGGATTGATCTTTTTCCTACTAGGGGTTGGACACAGTAACAGTCGGGCCAACAAGTCCTGCCACCCACGGAAGGTGTTTAGATATGGTCAGATAGCAGCAATGTGTGATCCGGAGCGCCAGTACCACTCCTTCCCTGCACAGTATGGTCGGCTGGGACAATCAGTTGCGGTGGCTCTGTAGACACAGTGCAATACTGCCCTTAAGGTGGTGAGCGGGGGTCAGGTTATACACCAAACCCGGCGCTCCCAACAGGGTTTGTCTGTGAATGAGTGAAGTCCAAAAATGAAGGGAGTAGCTCTCTCACTGTGCAATGCTGTAGGAGATAATTGGCCCTCTGTCTGACAGCAGGGAACACCCCTCACAGTGACATGGTGAGGGGCGTGACATAAAAATTGTCAGCAAGCCGGCATTATGATTTGAGGTGCGCTAAAGGAGATCACTTGCCTGCAGACCTCGGCTGCGAACGTGGATGGACATTAGGGATACCTGGTGTTGGTCCGACTACTGTCCTAGGGCGATAACTGGGCTCGCTTTACACTCTGTGTCTCCCCCATTCTAAGAAGGTAAACCATTTTCGAGGCTGACATTGAGTGGCGGCTGCCACTCACTTTTTTCTAATGCACGTTTTGACACATGTCCAGCTCTGGACTTGGTGCACCAATCATACAGTATGTGTGTATAGAGAGAGAAAGAGAGATTAGGTGCATACCATAGACAGTTGTTTCATCGCTGAGAAACAACACAAGCAATGCGGAAAAACGGCACTCACAAGACATGCTGGTCATTTCTAGCACTGCGGCCTGGCAGCTGTTCATTATCCATTCTCAAATTCTTCCTGTCACCTCTGATTACATCACTTACTGATGCAGAGAGGAAGCAGTCATTTCTGTAGTAGCAGCCACAATTCACTACACTCTGTAAAATCCTCATCCATCCTTGTCTCCAAGCAGGTCTATCCAATCATCGTTGGTTTGCATTTTGCCTTAATGCCTGTTCATAATACTGTGTATTTTACTGCTATGTGCATCCAGGTTGTAGTTTGTGACTCAATGTTTCCCTGTTGATTCACTTCTCACAGTGACGGGGACAGGACAGTAGAACAACGCTGGACATAGGCTGTGCTTTATCCAGGCGCTGCACCACCATCAAGCAACGCAGCTTCGCCACAGCGTCCATCACGCATCCACCACAGCGTGACTGAAACATGTAGTCACACATCTAGCAACACAAAGATGTCTGAATGTACATTCAAGACCAGATCTAGGGTGTCATGCTTATCAAGACATTCATATAGATCCCACGCTTCTGAGACAGCAGCACTGGCCAGAGCCAAAGCAGAGGCCATCAGAGAGCAAATAGCTTTTGCTGAAAAGAAGCAGACATAAAGAAAGAAAGGGCCTATCTAGAAGCTTCACTGGAAGTGCTGAGCTTGAAAAATCAGCAGCTGCAAAAGCAAAAGTGTTAGAGGCTGCAATAGAGACTGACTGCAACATTAGTGACAAACTGGACATCCAGTTTGATGTAAAGCCTGAAACTGCTATGCAGCGAACCGAGAAATATATACAAAAATATTCCCAGACACTCAGCCATTCTGATCCAGCCCTAGAAGCTGGAGACATGCATCCATACAGCGACCACAAACTGTCACAGTTGTCTACCAGCATAGAAAATCCTGTTACCAGCAACATGACACTTTACACTACCGAGTAGATTCTCCAGATTGTCATAGTTATCCCTTGTCTCCACAAAGGGAAGGTCCTTACCCCCATCCGCCAGACACCAGAACTATACCTCACACCAGCCATCACTCAGACTTACCAGCTCGCAACCAAAACATATCAGATCTGATAATATTAATGGCTAGGCGAGAGATCATCACTAAAGGACTTGTGCAGTTTGATGATCTTCCAGAGGGCCTGGCGGGCTTCATTTAGAAATGCTGTAACAGATCTAAATCTTTTATATAAGGAAGAAATAGACCTTCTGGTGAGATGGCTGGGCTCTGAATTGGGTAAACAAGTAATGAGTGCTACGGGCCCCCGAGATCATAGAGGAGTCACTGTGGAAAAGAATAGATGGCCTTAGAAAAATCTCCAACAAAGATCCTCAGAGGCTCATAGAGTTAGGAGACCTGCTGATGGAACTCCAAGCCGCAAAGGACGAAGGTGACTTGCCATTCTTGACATGGCCCGAGGTATAAACAGCATTGTGCAAAAAAGTGGATTACGCAGGGTTCTAATTATAAAGAGCTGCATCATGTGCATTTCCCACCATTGTGGGATTCATCTTTGTGAATTTTGTCTTTGTCACGCAACAAGCAAAGTGGCTCAATGACCCAGGGTTTATTCTTGCTCCTCAAAGCTCTGACGGCCAGAGACTAGAGAGAAACCAACACAAGAATGGCACTCACAGAACTCCCATTTTAGTGCACGTCTCTTCAGCTACACCATCACAGAAGGAGCCCATCGAACCTAAGATGGTAGATCTTACCCAAGGTTGTCCCATACATTGCAAGCCCCATTCTCTGCTTTAATGCCGTGGCTTCAGGGCAAAACCTTTGGAGGAAAGAAAGACTTAATGAAGCAAAAAAATCGTTGTTGTGCATCTACTACACATATGGCAAAGGACTGTGGCAAGACAGTCAGCTGCTCGGAATGCACCGTGGTCTGTGGAAACTCCAGCTGAGGGAGAGCATGATGGGGAGGGACAGGAAAGCAGTACATCAGCAGCAATAACAGCTTTGTGTACCGAAGTTTGTGAAATAAACCATAGGGGCCGAACAAGCTCAGAAATCTGCTTGATCAGCATCTTTCCTACTGGACATAGGGAAAGAGCAACCAAACTGTATGCAATCTTAGATCAAAGCAATAGATCGTTGGTCAGATCAGAGTTTTTTGAGCTTTTTGGGTCAAAGGGCCACCAATTCCTCTATTCTCTCAGAACCTGTGCAGGAGTCATTAACACCACTGGGAGAAGGGCACATGGCTTTCACTTAGAATCCCTAGACGGACAAGTGACTGTCCCGCTACCCACACTCATAGAGTGTAACGAAATCCCAGATGACTGGACAGAGATTCCAACCCCTGAGGTTGCACTTCATCATAAGCATGTGAGACCGTTTGTCAGTCAGATAACCAAGCTTGATGCTAATGCTCCCATTCTCATGTTGCTAGGCAGAGACATCATTAGGATCCGGAAAGTAAGAGACCAGATCAAACTTGGAGCTGCCTCAAGTCCTCTCTCCTGAAGCCTGTCTTTTGGGAGTAGTGGGGGATATGGTTCCACAGAATCACGTTAGAATTTTGTATCGTACTTTGCTGTTTTATGCTAAAAAGGCCATCATACTTCATTGGCTTCAGCCTGCACCTCCCTCAGTCCAGTATTGGATTGCCTTGGTTAACCGCACCTTACCACTTATTAAACTCACTTATGAAGCGCGTGGCTCCTCAACTAAATTTGAGAAAATCTGGGAGAGTTGGCTTGAGGTATACCCTAACCCTAATGTTCAGTGATTGCTTTGTTTTAAACCTGTCCTTGATGACCGTACTGTCTTATTGTAATGCCTGCTGACTTTTATTGTGTGGACTGTATATTTTTGATCACACGTGTCTGTTTGATATGTACTGATATGTCACTTTGCCTTTTGCTGAATAAAAGAAAACTTTAAAAAAAAAAAAGAGACCAGATCAATGGGCCACATGACTCCCCTTATGCCCAAAGACTAGATTCGGGGTGGGTAATAGTAGGCAACTTAGATGATGGACGGAAATCCCTTTTTACACCCTGCCCAAACTACTTCAATTCAAAAGAAAGCTTCAATATTAATACGCCCCTAACCCTGTAAGCCTCATCAGTCCAGAACTCCTCTTACATAGAGGACCCTCCAGGACACAGAGCCTTTGAAAGATCAAAAGAGGATGACAAAATAGCTCCTTCCCTCAGTGAACTTGCTTTTATGGAGATAATGAGGGGAGGCTTCTACAGGGACAACGGCAACAGCTGGGTTGCCCCACTGCCTTTTAAACCATAAAGACAGCGGCTACCAAATAACAAGACCCAGGTTTTGCACCGTCTCAGGTCTCTACAAAAGTCATTTAGGCTGAAACCTGACATTAAAGAACATTTCTTTGCATTCATGGAAAAAGTGATCGAGAATGCCCCTCTTTGGAGTGTATCATCCAAAAAAGCCCCTGCAGATTAGGGTGGTCTTTGATTCAAGTGCCCAGTGCAGGATAGCATTTCATACACTCAATGTAATGTTTTTTTTCTGACCACAAAGGGATTTGCCTTTTGCATAAATCCTATTTCAGGACAGATACAAAGCCATATTATTGGTAGGGCAGGTTTTAAACCAATCTCTTGTCAGACTATAAGTAAATACGCAAATACCCGGCCTGGCAATCCAGTGAGAGAGAGCAATATTAGAAAATATATGAATATTTGTTTATTTTGACTGGGAACTTCCTGTATATTCTTTAAAAAGGTATAATCAAACAAAAATACTTCCTGATTGCATTTCATATACAACAATGTTTATATATACAGTACATTCTATATTGATTTTTTTGTCATGTCTCCTAAGACAAAGCATTTTTTTAATTTTTCAGTCCATTCTCATTTCATGCATCAGCCACTGAAACTTCCATGCATGATGCTTGACAAAGGGGTTCTACTCCCCGAAACGTTGCATCACACTCCGCAATGAAATACATTTTTGAAGATTTCTCACAGTCCTGTGTGCCGTTGAAATTCCTTGGCTGCTGAACCTCTGCCAGTGAGCACCAGGCATATTGCTGTTATCTGTTGGGTGTGCGGGATCCTGCTTTGTTCCTAGCAGGGCTAGACATGACACACCCACCATCCCTTCACCTTTTTATTCCCAATTCAAGCACTGTGTAGAGCACAGACCCGGTGCTAGGGCCTGATATAGGATTGCCCTAAGCAGCAGCTAATATAAACTATGTATTACATATTGCTGGGATTGTATCTGTGTGCTCCTAGTTTGCTCTGCAGTATATATTCTAGCTATTGCTCACCTGGAATGAGTAGACCTAATGGATTAGAGGGGCTTGGGCTTGGTGGCTTCTAGATTCTGATATAGGCTTGCTCTAAGCAGCAGCTAACCTAAACTATGCATTACATGGTGTTGTGATTATATCTGGGGTACATTGGGGTTCAATACCAATGAGTACTGACATGGATACTTACATGTGAATGTCTTATTATGCCATTGCTTTATTCCAGGGATAAGGTATGGCTTAATCAATTAAACAGGGAATGTAATTTTTACTGTACTTGGCAATGTTTTCTCCCTGTTGTAGGCAAGTTTAAATATGGTCTTGATAAACACAACAGGAGTTTTCTGAAGCCCGTCTGTCATAAGGATCACTGGGTTAACAATAACCACAGGTATGTAGTACATTTGGGGCCGTTGAATGTAAATTTTCCCAGATTCAGCAGCCTTGTATTACAGATCACTACCTGCATGAATGGAGGGCCAGGTAATAATTGCTTATTCCAGTCAAATGTGCAGTATAATTACTATCCATTGCTGGGGCTCTGGAGTTGGGCATGGTGCTCTGCCAGAACCAGTATCTTAGGGCCCGAGGCATATGTAATAATCACACAGTTTAATACATGCTAGCACCATGGCCCACATCCTGCAGGGGGATTCTAATGCCTCCAGAATGAATGCTCAATAATGGTTAAGCTCCATAATACAAAGTCTACCAAGCAACATATATGTGTGCATCTATAGGTAGGCCATCGGCATGTGTGTATATATATATATATATATAAACAGCAAAAAGGGTCCGCACTCTCAGGTCTTAAAAATGTAAAAAAGTTTTATTGTTAATGCCAGACTAACGTTTCGGCCTCCTCCGAGGCCTTTCTCAAAGTGTCTAGTAGATTACATGAATGCCTTAAATACAAGAGTTGGCAGGAACATAGACAAATTGGAACTGACGTGTTATTGCATCATTGAAACGTAGCAGCCATACAGATGCCTGCATATAAATGTGTTAAAAATACTTAGTACATACACAAAAAGCATTTATACATAATTTCAACTTTTTACACAATAAAACCAAAGTATTGCTAAAAGCACAAACTAAAGTAACAGTTGCTAGTATTCATTTCCTTATCTCAGAATAAAACAATGTTGCAAAAATGTTACACAAGATGCGTCAAAAATTGAGTTAAGGTGACAGGCCTGCTCTGAAGTTCTGTCCATCTGTTCTAATGATCTATATATCAAATATGTGTCAAGTGTAAAAAACTACCTCTCAATTAACGGTAAGTGGCAACCTGTAGAATATCCTATGTTCCCCGAATTCAACTAAGTGGGCCCCTGCTACTATTCCTATCCTCGGAATGTTAAATCCAAGCTCAGCCACTGAGGGAGGGGCGTTCAAATGTAATATCGCCCCCCTGTGTGGCTAGCCATGGTGTGTTAGTTCATACCCCGTTATGGATCCGTGACATCTCCACTACGCTGACACACTCATTCTAAGTAATCACTAAGTATATGTGTCCCTTGAGCCCGTAAACCTATAATATATGTGAATATTAAAGAAATCCAAACCATGTATACTAGCCCATAAATAAATAAATAAATCAATACACCCTCGGTTACACATAATTCAGTATTATCTATTGTGTGTTAACCACCCGGTTTCCCAAACCACTATATCCCACTTGCATAAGTGCTCAGTCAGAAATCTCCCCAAGTAACCATAATCAATAAGTGTATAGGTATAGACCCCACAAAGTAACACAAAATTAGATATAATCCACGTGGCTAAAAATATAACAAAATATATAAAAAAATATATAAAAAATATATAAAAAATATATAAAAAAATTCAAAAAGTATTCAAAAAATATAAATAATGTAATCTTAGGTCGATATATAAAATATATAGTGTTTTAAGTGTTCAAAAAAGTCAGTATCATGCCACACTTCGATTGTTATCACACCATACTTCAATTGTTAATCGTCTCCCAACTCAGGCTGGCCCAATTTCCACTGAATGTTCAAAAGTATCAGGCCCATTCTATCGACAGCAGGTGTTAGTGGAGAGGTTATAGAACATGTCGGGCGTGTGCATTTCAGAGTCCCATATACACCATCTCTTGGATAAATAGTTGGGGACATCACATACCGGCCCCTGCATGTCTGTGTTCATAATAAGCACCACAGAAAGTTTTACCTTCACTGCAGGACAAATACGCGTATCTCCGTCCATCCTGTTCAATCTCCCACTCGTACACACAGTGCAGTGATATGATGCAGATACAGGGCAAACCGCGGGAAGTTTAAAATATATTTTCCATGTCAATCCTATATTCGCCGTAGTTGGAGGGCGCTCACCCCAACCGAATATTGGTGTTGGTGTCTGGTGAGTCCGCACAGACATTAGGGACACGGAAGGCAACAACAGGAGAGACCGCGCGAAGTGCATGAACATTCAAACACCGGAACACTGCCGGCTTGGAGCGCCAAACTCACATGCGGCCGGCCTCTTCGGACACCAGTCTCCTCCGCTATCACAGGGAACACCTTCGTATGTAGCTGTCTTTATTGGCTAGATATATCCTTATGGTTGCCATGCTGAGCCACTCCGTCTATCATTCCTTATTTGTTGAGGGTAGTGAGCAGATGGAGTCTAATACGAACGCTAAAACCGCAGCCATCCTTCTAGGCTGCAGGTTAGCGGTCTCCACTCCAGACCATTATGGGCCTCTGGGGGATGTGTCCACTGCGTCAGCCAACAGTATATCTTGCGATGCCAATCTTGAAAAAACATTCAATCAGTTAAATTGTTAATGTATCAGAAGTATCACGGGTGCGCGGCTAAAATTACAAGTAACAGTCAACGGAAAAGCCAGCACTCTCGATAAATGGTTTAAATTGCCTGGGTGCAGTGTCCAAAATTTCATTGTACAAACAGCAAAAAGGGTCCGCACTCTCAGGTCTTAAAAATGTAAAAAAGTTTTATTGTTAATGCCAGACTAACGTTTCGGCCTCCTCCGAGGCCTTTCTCAAAGTGTCTAGTAGATTACATGAATGCCTTAAATACAAGAGTTGGCAGGAACATAGACAAATTGGAACTGACGTGTTATTGCATCATTGAAACGTAGCAGCCATACAGATGCCTGCATATAAATGTGTTAAAAATACTTAGTACATACACAAAAAGCATTTATACATAATTTCAACTTTTTACACAATAAAACCAAAGTATTGCTAAAAGCACAAACTAAAGTAACAGTTGCTAGTATTCATTTCCTTATCTCAGAATAAAACAATGTTGCAAAAATGTTACACAAGATGCGTCAAAAATTGAGTTAAGGTGACAGGCCTGCTATGAAGTTCTGTCCATCTGTTATAATGATCTATATATCAAATATGTGTCAAGTGTAAAAAACTACCTCTCAATTAACGGTAAGTGGCAACCTGTAGAATATCCTATGTTCCCCGAATTCAACTAAGTGAACATAGGATATTCTACAGGTTGCCACTTACCGTTAATTGAGAGGTAGTTTTTTACACTTGACACATATTTGATATATAGATCATTATAACAGATGGACAGAACTTCATAGCAGGCCTGTCACCTTAACTCAATTTTTGACGCATCTTGTGTAACATTTTTGCAACATTGTTTTATTCTGAGATAAGGAAATGAATACTAGCAACTGTTACTTTAGTTTGTGCTTTTAGCAATACTTTGGTTTTATTGTGTAAAAAGTTGAAATTATGTATAAATGCTTTTTGTGTATGTACTAAGTATTTTTAACACATTTATATGCAGGCATCTGTATGGCTGCTACGTTTCAATGATGCAATAACACGTCAGTTCCAATTTGTCTATGTTCCTGCCAACTCTTGTATTTAAGGCATTCATGTAATCTACTAGACACTTTGAGAAAGGCCTCGGAGGAGGCCGAAACGTTAGTCTGGCATTAACAATAAAACTTTTTTACATTTTTAAGACCTGAGAGTGCGGACCCTTTTTGCTGTTTGTACAATGAAATTTTGGACACTGCACCCAGGCAATTTAAACCATTTATCGAGAGTGCTGGCTTTTCCGTTGACTGTTACTTGTAATTTTAGCCGCGCACCCGTGATACTTCTGATACATTAACAATTTAACTGATTGAATGTTTTTTCAAGATTGGCATCGCAAGATATACTGTTGGCTGACGCAGTGGACACATCCCCCAGAGGCCCATAATGGTCTGGAGTGGAGACCGCTAACCTGCAGCCTAGAAGGATGGCTGCGGTTTTAGCGTTCGTATTAGACTCCATCTGCTCACTACCCTCAACAAATAAGGAATGATAGACGGAGTGGCTCAGCATGGCAACCATAAGGATATATCTAGCCAATAAAGACAGCTACATACGAAGGTGTTCCCTGTGATAGCGGAGGAGACTGGTGTCCGAAGAGGCCGGCCGCATGTGAGTTTGGCGCTCCAAGCCGGCAGTGTTCCGGTGTTTGAATGTTCATGCACTTCGCGCGGTCTCTCCTGTTGTTGCCTTCCGTGTCCCTAATGTCTGTGCGGACTCACCAGACACCAACACCAATATTCGGTTGGGGTGAGCGCCCTCCAACTACGGCGAATATAGGATTGACATGGAAAATATATTTTAAACTTCCCGCGGTTTGCCCTGTATCTGCATCATATCACTGCACTGTGTGTACGAGTGGGAGATTGAACAGGATGGACGGAGATACGCGTATTTGTCCTGCAGTGAAGGTAAAACTTTCTGTGGTGCTTATTATGAACACAGACATGCAGGGGCCGGTATGTGATGTCCCCAACTATTTATCCAAGAGATGGTGTATATGGGACTCTGAAATGCACACGCCCGACATGTTCTATAACCTCTCCACTAACACCTGCTGTCGATAGAATGGGCCTGATACTTTTGAACATTCAGTGGAAATTGGGCCAGCCTGAGTTGGGAGACGATTAACAATTGAAGTATGGTGTGATAACAATCGAAGTGTGGCATGATACTGACTTTTTTGAACACTTAAAACACTATATATTTTATATATCGACCTAAGATTACATTATTTATATTTTTTGAATACTTTTTGAATTTTTTATATATTTTTTTATATATTTTTTTATATATTTTTTTATATATTTTGTTATATTTTTTAGCCACGTGGATTATATCTAATTTTGTGTTACTTTGTGGGGTCTATACCTATACACTTATTGATTATGGTTACTTGGGGAGATTTCTGACTGAGCACTTATGCAAGTGGGATATAGTGGTTTGGGAAACCGGGTGGTTAACACACAATAGATAATACTGAATTATGTGTAACCGAGGGTGTATTGATTTATTTATTTATTTATGGGCTAGTATACATGGTTTGGATTTCTTTAATATTCACATATATTATAGGTTTACGGGCTCAAGGGACACATATACTTAGTGATTACTTAGAATGAGTGTGTCAGCGTAGTGGAGATGTCACGGATCCATAACGGGGTATGAACTAACACACCATGGCTAGCCACACAGGGGGGCGATATTACATTTGAACGCCCCTCCCTCAGTGGCTGAGCTTGGATTTAACATTCCGAGGATAGGAATAGTAGCAGGGGCCCACTTAGTTGAATTCGGGGAACATAGGATATTCTACAGGTTGCCACTTACCGTTAATTGAGAGGTAGTTTTTTACACTTGACACATATTTGATATATAGATCATTAGAACAGATGGACAGAACTTCAGAGCAGGCCTGTCACCTTAACTCAATTTTTGACGCATCTTGTGTAACATTTTTGCAACATTGTTTTATTCTGAGATAAGGAAATGAATACTAGCAACTGTTACTTTAGTTTGTGCTTTTAGCAATACTTTGGTTTTATTGTGTAAAAAGTTGAAATTATGTATAAATGCTTTTTGTGTATGTACTAAGTATTTTTAACACATTTATATGCAGGCATCTGTATGGCTGCTACGTTTCAATGATGCAATAACACGTCAGTTCCAATTTGTCTATGTTCCTGCCAACTCTTGTATTTAAGGCATTCATGTAATCTACTAGACACTTTGAGAAAGGCCTCGGAGGAGGCCGAAACGTTAGTCTGGCATTAACAATAAAACTTTTTTACATTTTTAAGACCTGAGAGTGCGGACCCTTTTTGCTGTTTGTACAATGAAATTTTGGACACTGCACCCAGGCAATTTAAACCATTTATCGAGAGTGCTGGCTTTTCCGTTGACTGTTATATATATATATATATATTTTTTTTTTTTTTTTTTTGGCAAGCTGGCGGTTTGAACACGTAACTTTTAGGGGGATTAGTCAATGGTAGGCAGGCAGCATAGGAAAAAGGAGCATAAAGACAGGGACACACAGCTTCTTCAAGGAAAACATGTTTATTTTCCCAATTTGCACAAACAGTCAATAATCCACATACACAGGGGTGACCATTTTCAGGATACAAAACAAATCATAAAATAAAAACCTAGCCCACTGGGCACTAACTTCACACACAAGTAGTCCCTAACTAGACTGGGCCCCTTGTGGACAACCAGTACAACAAATAGTTTGACTCACCCCTGTACTCACAGGACTTTCTCCCAGGCAATATTCAGCCTCCTGGCTTCCTCACTCTCTTCACCATAATTTCTGTGAGAGTCACAGGCTCCCTCTGCTTCTTGCAGTAACAGGCAGCACTCCCAGCTCCTCTGGGAGTTCCTCACACAGCCAGGTCTCCTACCTGCTGTGCCCTGTTGAGAGACACACTCTCCCATTCTAATTAACTTTAAATAGCCTTTCCACAGGACAGCTTTCATGTGGAAGGTGAACTCCAATCTCTGGACTGGATCTGCGGAATGGAGTCCCTGGCTACTAAAGTCTTTAAACAGAGCACTGATTCTCTGTTTAGTGACTCCCTTCCTGGAGCCTCTCTCAGTACCTGGGGCGAAATTAAAGGCTAGAGTGACCTTTTTCCTCCTTTTCCTAGTCACTCTACCACAATATATATATAAATATATATTTAATTTGAATATTTAGGGATGTATACGTGTGTATATATATATATATATATATATATATATATATATATATATATATATATATATATATATATATATATATATATATATATATATATATATACATACATCACAGTTCTCCAACAATACATTTTGTATTGTGATCAATATATAAAGTTTTATTGCACATTGTTTACTATCCTTGAGAAACGTTGGAGCACTGTGATGTGTGTAAAATAAAAAGACACTCGTTTCACTAAGGGAAGTGCTTGCCCAGGAATGCTTTATTCCAAACTTTGATTATATGATTGAGAATTGGCCGTGCACCCCTGAGATTGCTTGATTGGAGTGCGGATACTGAAGAGATCTATACATATATATATATATATATATATATATATATATATATATATATATATATATATATATATATATATATATATATATTTAAATATATATATATATATATATTTAAATATATATATATATATTTAAATATATAGGTTTTGTCCTTGAGAAAGGTTCCTGTGCAGAACCGAAACATTGGCTTAATAAACCTACATTTTCATTCAACATATTGTACTTTTTTTTCCTTTTATGTAAATCCTGTAAGTGCCAGTACTTTGAACTCTTTATCCATAATCTCTAGCACCCAGGTCATCTGACTAATTTTTAGGGGTGCAACCTGTGCCCATTTCTATATATATATATATATATATAGATATAGATATAGATATAGATATAGATATAGATATATAGATATAGATATATAGATATATATATATATAGATATATATAGTATAGGACTACAAGTTCTAAATATGACAGAGTTAAAGAAGAACAAGGAATATAGATCTCTATGCTTGGCTGAAATAACCCTCTATGTATTTCTACCCTTTCTTGGGAGGCTTCTCAGTGCTTCCTACATGCTAAAGAGGGGGGCTTCTACCCTTACTACTGATAAGTTTAATGTCAGGATAGATGAATACACATAGACATCAGGCCACTGGGAAGTTTTAGGTCTTCTCTTAAATGAGGCTGGTCACATGCCTAAAGTCTATACTTCAGACCAAAAGTTTTCAGGTTTATAGGAATCCTCAAAGTGCCTGTTAGACAATAGAGATGGCCCTTGTTCAAGTTACAAATAGGCCCAGTATAGGAGTAGTTTGCTTATACAACCAGCAAAACAAAGCATCATTGTGGCTTAAAGGCCAGGTTTCTGCTCTGTGTCCAGAAGGCAAACTTACTTGGGTCTGTTTTTTCTTGAATTTTCCAATCCCCTAGTTTTTTAGAATACAGGGCTGGCTGTTCTTCCATACCAGATAGGTAACTGATTAGACAGCAGATGGAAGCATTCAATGAGTGCTAATTGTTCCTCTCTAGGTCGGTGCCCTCTTGAACCACCAGCAGTATTGGAATCTGCCTCCTCACAGTTATATTCTGGTGTTTCTACCTGTTCTATTGCCTCAGGCTGTAACGTACTTGATTCTCCTGAGCAGGGTCATAGTCTTTCCTTATGTGAGACGCTTGCAGTTATTACAGTAGAGTGCATTCTCCTACATCTGCCAGATATTTAAAGTATCTGTCCTGCAAATCTGTCTAGCTTTAATCAGGACGTTTGGATGTGTTTATGTCTGTTTTGTCCATGTCTATCACAAATTGGGTCTATTGTACAGTCTCACAGGACTCTCTGTCCAGGTAACTTTCCAGATACGACACTTCTATTAGCCTTGCTTGTTCTCTGATACACATTGTTGTGCCACTTCTGATATATATGACCCAGCATGGCTCTTGTGGATTAGAAGCCCTTCTGACACTTACTGAAACATCCATAGGGCCTCTCCAGTCCTAAGGTCAGCTTCACTTAGGGAGTTTATGTATGTAGTGAAGTGGACTCCACATATAAATATGCCCCTTACAGGTGGGATGAAACACTGGTTTCATTGGTGACTCTAACCATCTCTCCAGGGAATCCAACCTGCCTCCATGAGTCATGGGATTTCCCTTTAGCTGCACTGGGGTTATTTTGGATCTGTAACCTTAGGGTATCCAGTTATAACTCTCATAAGACTAGGTTGGGTCAGCCAACAAGGGCTCTATTCCTTAGGCACCGTAGTTGCTCTGGTTTTCACTGTTGAGTCTACCTCAACATAGGACCTTACACCGTGTAAGGAATTCTAACCTAATTTATGTCTCAGATGCCCTTGTCCCTGTTCTTTTAGGATCTGTTTAAAGATCTGGTTCTGTTAAAACAGTTCTGACTGCTAGGCATTCTGATATGTAGATGTTTATGGTATATGCCTCTGGTGCCTCATGATACTTTGTATACCCTGCACTTGTTGTTATATTCTTAACAGGTCATACCTACAATGGGTCTGTTCTGGGTTCTTACTCCTACCAAGTGTTTCTTACAGGTACCTTGCAATAAGATGTATAAAAATAGGGGTGTGGAAGCACTCTAAAGGCTAAGTAATAGTATATTTAAGTATAAAGGAAGTGCTAGTTTTAATGCACATTCCCTGGGCCCCTGTCTCAAAAGTAAGTTTACAAAACAGGGGTTTTTAGTTACAAAGTTATGATCATAAAGTTGAAAAGCCACCATACCACGTCAAGGTAAACCCCACATGGCGGTCCCTAACTTGTTTGCCTTTCGGCCATAGTATAAAAAGTCTTACTGCATAGTAGCATTCAGTGTAATCAGTGTCTGTTGAACCTTGGTTTCAGTGAAAAGGATCTATCCTCCCCCGCCAGTATGCGGCTTTTAAGGGAGAGGCATTGTCCAACCAACGCCCATTTTTAAAAGTATAGGGCCCCATTAGTTTAAGGGGGGGTATGGGGTGCTATTAAAAACCACATGAAGCTCAGCCACAGCTTCTGGCAACAATACAATGTATAAAAATAGGGGTGTGGAAGCACTCTAAAGGCTAAGTAATAGTATATTTAAGTATAAAGGAAGTGCTAGTTTTAATGCACATTCCCTGGGCCCCTGTCTCAAAAGTAAGTTTACAAAACAGGGGTTTTTAGTTACAAAGTTATGATCATAAAGTTGAAAAGCCACCATACCACGTCAAGGTAAACCCCACATGGAGTGCTTCCACACCCCTATTTTTATACATTGTATTGTTGCCAGAAGCTGTGGCTGAGCTTCATGTGGTTTTTAATAGCACCCCATACCCCCCCTTAAACTAATGGGGCCCTATACTTTTAAAAATGGGCGTTGGTTGGACAATGCCTCTCCCTTAAAAGCTGCATACTGGCGGGGGAGGATAGATCCTTTTCACTGAAACCAAGGTTCAACAGACACTGATTACACTGAATGCTACTATGCAGTAAGACTTTTTATACTATGGCCGAAAGGCAAACAAGTTAGGGACCGCCATGTGGGGTTTACCTTGACGTGGTATGGTGGCTTTTCAACTTTATGATCATAACTTTGTAACTAAAAACCCCTGTTTTGTAAACTTACTTTTGAGACAGGGGCCCAGGGAATGTGCATTAAAACTAGCACTTCCTTTATACTTAAATATACTATTACTTAGCCTTTAGAGTGCTTCCACACCCCTATTTTTATACATTGTATTGTTGCCAGAAGCTGTGGCTGAGCTTCATGTGGTTTTTAATAGCACCCTATACCCCCCCTTAAACTAATGGGGCCCTATACTTTTAAAAATGGGCGTTGGTTGGACAATGCCTCTCCCTTAAAAGCCGCATACTGGCGGGGGAGGATAGATCCTTTTCACTGAAACCAAGGTTCAACAGACACTGATTACACTGAATGCTACTATGCAGTAAGACTTTTTATACTATGGCTGAAAGGCAAACAAGTTAGGGACCGCCATGTGGGGTTTACCTTGACGTGGTATGGTGGCTTTTCAACTTTCATAACTTTCATAACTTTCATAACTTTGTAACTAAAAACCCCTGTTTTGTAAACTTACTTTTGAGACAGGGGCCCAGGGAATGTGCATTAAAACTAGCACTTCCTTTATACTTAAATATACTATTACTTAGCCTTTAGAGTGCTTCCACACCCCTATTTTTATACATTACCTTGCAATAAGACTAGGCATACATGTGATGGATGCTTCTTGGTGTGTAGGAGAGTAAGTTTTTCAGCTTGCTGAATTCGCCATGTGCAGAGGTGTCTTCTCCCCCCTCTCTCTCCTCTCTGTTCCTCACTCTGACCGTGGGCTAACACCTCTCTCTCTCTCTCTCTCTATAGTATAGTCTATATTATATGTGGCTATTCTTAGCCTCGTGAACTTATTCTGGGGGTTTTCTCCTGGTGTCTCTAGATTAATTTATAGAGGTTGCATGATTGTGGACTGTCTAGTCAGTGTTATTCCATTTCTGATTACAGATTATTTTTAAAGTGTATTCCCTCCCATTTGGAAAATCGTAACTTGCTACACCCCAATGAGTACTGACATGTCAGTATGGCCAGGGGCGTAACTACAGAGGAAGCAGACCCTGCGGCTGCAGGGGGGCCCAGGAGGTACAGGGGGCCCCATGAGGCTCTCATTGATGAGCAATTTGAACATATATTGGTAAAACAGGACAAACACTGGATATGTTTGGGGCCCTAAAATTAATTTGCTGTGGGGCCCAGCAACATTTAGTTACGCCACTGAGTATGGCCCGCCCTTTTTTCCGGTAATTTTGAGAGCTTGTTACAAAGACGCCGGTAAGTGGGTGTGATTGGCCTTTTAAAGGCTTGGGGAGGGTCCTTCTAATGGGAGCAGGGAGGAGGGGCTATCCTGATGAGTACTGACATGAAGTTTGTCTAGGAAAGGAAGATCAGAGTAAGTATGAAGTAATCTTCTTCTTTCTCTAGGAACTTAGAAAGACTGGGATTTGTGCCTGCAGTAAGCTCTAGCCCCTTTATGCATGTTGTGGATAATAATAAATTTACAAGGTAATTAAGTTTAAAAGAATACTTTGGGCATAAAATGCAGGCTGCACATTCTAGCAGTATTAGCAGGTCAAGTGCTGAAACTGGGAGTGATGCTGGAATTACAAACTATGTCCCTAATAGATTCAAAGTTTAAAGCATATATGACCCGATTAGCAAATTATCTGGTATATATACAACATTCAGCTCATATGTCAAATGATCAACAAAAAGGAATATCAATCTGTGTAAGGTGTCAAAAGTCATTTACGAGGGGATCTGCAAGAGATAAGCAGATAAGGTACATCTGCTTATATCTTGCAGATCCCCTCGTAAATGACTTTACTTTAAACAGGCTACAGCAACTTTACCTGTGCAAAGCCTTTACACATGTATTCCACACAAGGCAGGCATTGAGGCAGTGCAGAAACTAATTATTGATAATATACATTATACAGGTGCCCCAACTGAATTTTCTTTGTCCCTATTACAATTAATTCTGTATAACAATTATTTTAAATTTGAGAAACAGTTTTAAATACAGAAAACAGGGAGTGCTATGGGGTCAAAAGTAGCTCCTGTATATGCCAATAGCTTTATGTATGCATACTGTAAGATATGTGTGTCAAAAGTGCACAATATCATGTGTATTTCACCAGCATTAGGCTGGGGAAATCAGAAACTCCATGGAAATGTGTATTGCTGCAGCTAGTTAAGCTGTTTAGTGGTGAACCAGCTTAGTAAAAGATGGATTAGGGGTCCCTGGAGTGGATGGAAGAGAGCAGTGTGGGCTTCTATCCCTTGCTCCATGTAAGGGTTTTGCAGCTGCCAAGCTAAAGGCAGTTAGAGGTAATTGACTACAGATATGTGGTAGTTAAAAGGAGGTGTGGAGCAACAACTCAGGGCTACCGATGCTTCCCTCTAGAGACCTCCTGGAGTGGAGGAGGGTGAGGGGCCACATGTGCTTGTGAGCACCAAGGAACAAGAGTGATTCTCCTGAATTAGAACAGAGGACAAGAGAAACCACTCCCAGGAGACAAGAGTGTCTCAAGTGTGTCCATAGAGGATTCTGGGATTTGTGGGCTGCTGAAAGACATTGAGGGCTAAACTCAAATGTGAGTAAAGAGAACACTAGTGGGGGTGTGAAGCGGGACCGTTTATGTTATGTGATTTCCCCTATGTGAAGCCAGTGGGCTGAAGAATTGTGTTTTATTTGAAAACAAGAGTGAGCAAAATGGAAATTTGTACTCTTGAAGGTGGTCAGTCTCCATTTCTGTGCTGAAATCTGTGCCTGGGCCTTGGGTTTCACTACCGGAAGCTCTCAATACGAACAAGAAAATATCTTGTCACCCATTGTTCAGTAGATATGGCGCCTTCTACAGATGCTATATCGATGATGTATTTTTTATTTGGTTGGGTTCAGTTGCTGAACTAGAAGAATTGATTGATCAGCTTAATAAAATGGCCAGCCCAATAAGGTTGACGTTGAATCACAATATGGATGAAATTTAATTTTTAGATGTAAAACTGTACAAAGAAAACGGTAAACTGCATAGATGCATTTATGTAAAGCCTACTGACAGAAATACAGTCATACAGACCAAATGTTGCGGGTGGTCCATATAGATAGTGACAAACAAAAGGGAGGATTTGGTTATGTAATTAGTCAGAAGTTCCTAGAGAGAGAGGCTATCCCCATAAATTGATAGAAGACACTAAACAATAGGCCATTGGTCTTAAACATGATGAAGTGCTACTTGATCATGGAGCCGAAGCTGTGGGCCCTAATAAGGGAAAGCATACAACAAGTACTATGTCAGCCTATGTGGAGTAGAATAAAGTGTGAGTGTGTTTTGAAACATTGGTCTATTGTGTCCAGTGATGAAAATTTATGTAAGGAGCTACCCCATAAACTGAAATTGAGCTATCAGAGAGAAAGGAGTTTGAAAGAAATTTTGAGCCCTACAGTTCTGGTCAATAAGTATTTGAAACCACAGATAAACAGTTTTTCTCACAACTACTGTGCAGTAGCTTGATTCTGGATGATTGTTTTAACACAACCACACACAGGCACAAAACAGAGAATGACATGCACCTCTACTACTTTATAGTGTATATTATTAAAGGCCCCTGTGGCTTGATTTACTGTGGAAAGACAGTAAGGGTCAGTCCACACGAGCAGATTTGGGGAGATTTAGTCGCCTGGCGTCTAATGGCCTCTTCTTCTGGGCGACAATCTCCCCGAATTGCCTTTGCGTGTCTTCCCATCCGCTATAATAAAAGATATGCAAAGGCAGTTCAGGGAGATTGTCGCCCAGAAGAAGAGGCATTAATCGCCAGGCGACTAAATCTCCCCGAATCTGCTCATGTGGACTGACCTTTAGACAACTCAAGGAATGGATTGTAATGCATACGGCTAGAGAGGACAAAACAAAAGATAAAATAAAAAAGCAAGACATTGCCCAACAATTAGTAGCTAAACATTGGGCAGAAGCCAAACACAGTCACAGATAAAGCTTTGCTCAAAAGAGAAGCCCTTTGGATCTATGAATTGGACTGAGTGGCACAAAAGGGGATAAATGGTCAGTTGGCCTTAAGTTGCTTGAATTAGTTAGATAAGACAAAAAATGCATTTATAATATTGGTTACTATGCTGCTAATAGTGATACTTTAGCAACAAGTGTTATAATATGTATACAATACACAAAAGCCATGAATATCTTGTAAATGATATCCTTATAAACGGTGAGTTCTGATGTAATTTCTGTCACATAACTCACTGACATTTGCGTATTATAATAAATAAGTACCCCCAGTTGCAAAATATGAGGATATTAGAAGTTATCTCGGAGTTCCAAGACCTGTATAAAAGCACTTTGCCTTCGGCCTCGTGTTTTTATATGATCATAAAACTCCTCGGTAACTTATAATATCCTTATATTTTACAACTATATAATTTTACTTTTTTCACTATATAATTGCTGCCTTTGAATGTGAAATGTGTATTTGTCATTTCTGATTTTTAAGTATATGATTTGTATAAACTTAAAAGTTTATAAGAATTAACTATTTTTGAATGGACTTTTTTCACTTATGGACACTTTTTAACTCACTCAACAGTGACACCAATTGGTGAGAAAATATATTTCACATTTATGTTTATACAAGCAATTAGCTGATTATAAAGGCTATTGGTATGCATGATGTCCATTTATTGCCATTTCCGATGGTTGGTAAAGGTATTTAAATGAGCACAAATTCACTTGCAAAATGTCCTTGATAAATACCCTAATGTGGGCCAAAACGTTGGAAACACATGTTTGAATAAAATATATTTTGATTCAGAGTATAAGAAGTGCAGATCCATCCATTTTATATTGCCCCCACAAAAGGTGTGTGGGTGCGGGAGTAAAAAAACAAAAAAAAATTTATGTATATATATACCAAACAACAAAACAAACTGGAGCACTCACATGCAAGATAGGCAACTGCCTGGGTGCTGGTTACATAATAATACAAATAGCAACCAAAAAAACCGCACTCACAGGACTTGATTTGTGCAAACAAAAGTGGTTTTTATTCCGACGTTTCGGCTCTAACACTCGAGCCTTCTTCAGGAAGTGAACACAGTACGTTGTACAAACCAAACAGTTAAACCCCATTTTGGCGCCAAAACCTCCATCTTGTGACGTCATTAAGCACCCAGATACGAGAACAAGTGATCATGTGCATATTCAAGTGTCAATATCAACACCATGTGTCTTGTAGCAAGTGCATATCCGATTTACCCAGCATATAATCAGTGCGATGAAGTATATTGATACAGTGTCAAACGTGTATCCACAATTTTTGACAACTGACTTTCCAAAGACACCATTTATATATACTTTACCGAAAATCGACAAGTCTCTGGTTGGACCACCAGGCAGGTCGATCATATCTGCTTTGCACAATATTTAGACTCTTTTTTACAACCCGTGGTACAGAATATGAACTCCTATGTAAAAGACACAACACATCTACTCTCTCTATTAGAAGATTTAAACATTTCATCTGAGTGCCTGCTAGTGACAATGGATGTATCTAGCCTTTACACTGTCATACCACACGGGATGGGTATAGCTGCGTGCAGGGAAGCACTAACAGGTGCCCACCAGGGACCCCCTCCCATTGAGTTTCTAATTACTTTACTCAACTTGATATTGTCCCACAATTATTTTACGTTTAAAGATGCTTTTTTCTTACAAATCTCTGGGACTGCTATGGGCTCCAATGTAGCTCCCTCCTTTGCCAATCTTTTCATGCATCAATATGAAACACAGCACCTTCTCCCATTGGGTAGGGATAGGATTATTTTCTACAAGCGCTATATTGACGATTTACTGTTAGTTTGGGATGGCACGGAAGACGAACTGAGGGAGTTCTATGGAGGGTTGAACAGTATGGACTCACCCATCAAACTTACAATGACCTATGACAGACATAAGATTTTCCTAAGAGATGGCACTGTGGGTTAACTACTCTATATAAAAAACCCACGGATAGGAATAGCTTAATACAAGCACAATCTCACCATCCACCTCATATGTCTCGGGGGGTCCTATATTCCCAATTCCTGAGAATAATCAGGAATAATTCCAGCAGGGAAACAGCGGAAATACAACTTGACACTCTGGCCAAACAATTTGCCTCTAGGGGTTACCCGGATAAACTTATCAGGGACCAGTTGGAAAGAGCACGCCTATATACTCAAGCGGATCTAATAAAAAACAAGCCTAACCCCGCAAAGAAAAAGCCAGACTCTATTTTTCTAACAGACTGGACAGACACAAGCCTCCAGGTGAAAAATGCTTTGAAGAATCGATGGGAGATCATCAGTACGGACACTAGCCTACCATTTTTTGGCAAAAGGGAACCACTTGTTGCTTACAGGAGGGGGCGTAATCTAAGCAACATGCTGGTGGTGAAAGATCTCACTAAGGACTCCAAGAAGTCTCACAATTGGCTTGACAGATCCCTGAAATCAGGATGTTACAAATGTGCTAACTGCCTGACTTGTGGGGGTATGTCGCAAGGCACCCATTTCACACACCCGAGAACAGGGATGAAGTACAGAATCCATCACAGAGTGACATGCACCTCCGATCATGTGGTATACATGGCTTGGTGCCCGTGTGGCCTACACTACGTAGGAAAAGCGTCTACGACCTACCGTGAGCGAATGAACAACCATCGTAGCGCAATCAGGAGCGCTCTGGCCACTGGAAGATCAGATCAACCGGTATCAAGACATTGGCTTAATATGAAACACACTCTCCCACAGTTTAGACATATGATAATTGATCATGTGCCAGCTCCCAGAAGAGGAGGAAATAGGGATCTTTTATTAGTACAAAAGGAGAGCAAGTGGATTTTTACATTGGACACTCTGGCACCGAAGGGATTAAATGAGACCCTACCGATGTCTCCGTTCTTCTAAGACTTCTGTTCTGTTCGCTAACATCGGATATTTCTGGGCTTCTACTCCAACAGGATTGGGGACTATCAAAACAGGGATCATTCTTTTTAATTACTGCATAATGGCCTCCACTATGTAGAGATACTGAACCAAACCTCCTGGTTACTACCAATACTTCCACTGATGAGTAGGTCTTATGACTGAGTCAAACAACTACCTCTAAGGGTCTGTGGTATTACAGATCAATGTATCAATGTATTTCTCTTGCTATGAAGACTACAAGTAGCATACATTGTTGCATAAGTTTCATGCTTGCTAATGTTACTATGTTTCAATTTAAGTATATGCCCATACAGGTGTTTTTGTTTATGTTCACTGGGATACGTGATGCCCTGAGGCACTGTGACAGCAGGGACTGTAGGTAGGCCCTAGATGGAAAGACGAACCCATTTAGCTGAATGACCCACGGAAGGACTGGCGATTGACTTCATGTAATGCTCAAAATCCCTATGTGTCAGGTTACAATGCGATCAAAGGCGAAACGGATCTCTCCTCCAACCTCCCACTGCTACAAGCCTCTCCCCGACCTAATGATATGGGTTAGAAAGGTGATGAGCAAAGAGTGCGGGCAAGGTGAGTTTCATTACGGCACCTTGTCTCTAGCACCGCAGCCAAAAAGAAGGGGGGTTAAGGCGCAGGACTAGCAGTGAGGAGCCAGGGGTTAACAGTCGCATGGTGAAGCGTACCACTAGCAGACGACCCACTTTGACATGGAGGCGGGGCTTACGATCCGGTAACCAATAGGACACGGAGAAGGGACGAGCGGTTGGATGCTGAGCACACGTCATAGCCACGGTTGCGACTAGGGTCTGTCGGCGCTCTGTGTGGGTATGTCAACACAAATAGGGGCGATACAAGGGCGATCGTCATCCTCTGGCTGCATATGTGACCTCGGGGTAAGTATTCCTTTTAATCTGCACCTATCACCTTCTCACGCTGTCAGCTCCGACTGACACAAAATTGTGGATACACGTTTGACACTGTATCAATATACTTCATCGCACTGGGTAAATCGGATATGTACTTGCTACAAGACACATGGTGTTGATATTGACACTTGAATATGCACATGATCACTTGCTCACGTATCTGAGTGCTTAATGACGTCACAAGATGGAGGTTTTGGCGCCAAAATGGGGTTTAAATGTTTGGTTTGTACAACGCACTGTGTTCACTTCCTGAAGAAGGCTCGAGTGTTAGAGCCGAAACGTCGGAATAAAAACCACTTTTGTTTGCACAAATCAAGTCCTGTGAGTGCGTTTTTTTTGGTTGCTATTTATATATATATATATATATATATATATATATATATATATATATATATATATATATATATATATATATATTGTGGTATGGTGACAAAAAGGTCCCCAGTGTGGGGAGAAATGGTTGATAGCATGTATGTTGGGCCACGGTTTCTCAGACATTTTTAATGAGGTGAGACCAGTAGTGTTGTTAGCAGAGAAAATGCTTTGTCTCTCTGCAGGGTTTTTGTAATTGATGATCCTGGGCTGGTCTTACTGGGAATCCGCAAGAGTAGGGTGGGACGGATTCCCAAATCTGTAGGCTAGGTTTTCAAGAAGCCCTAGACCTATTTAGTACTCCTGATGCTGAGCAGCAGGGCTGAGTGTGTGTGCGAGAAACTGCTGGAGTTCTCAGTGTCAGAAGGAAAAGAGAGACAATTATTTTGTGTTAGCCAGGAGGCTGGATTTTCCTGTTAAACTGCTTCTTCGGTTACCTTCCCCCTTTGGTTACCGTCCCCCTTCTGCAGCCACTGGAAAATAAATGCGGGCAGGAAGCCCTTAAACTGATCCTGGTGTGTGAAGTTGCCTCATTTGCAGCCTACCAGTGAGTGGCGAGTGAACACACAATATATCTATATTATATATATATATATATATATATATATATATATATATATATATATATATATATATATATATATATATATATATATACACAGTATATATATATATATATATATATATATATATATATATATATATATATATATCTTCAGTATCTGCATTCCAATCAAGCAATCTCAGGGGTGCACGGCCAATTCTCAATCATATAATCAACGTTTGGAATAAAGCATTCCTGGGCCAGCACTTCCCTTAGTGAAACAAGTGTCTTTTTATTTTACACACATCACAGTGCTCCAACGTTTCGGTCCCTCTTGGGACCTTTCTCAAGGATAGTATACAATGTGCAAAAAAACTTTATATATTGATCACAATACAAAACCTATTGTTGGAACTCTGTGATGTTTGTAAAATAAAAAGACACTTGTTTCACTAAGGGAAGTGCTGGCCCAGGAATGCTTTATTCCAAACTTTTATTATATATTTATCTAAATATCTATATATATCTATATCTATCTATATCTATATATCTATATCTATATCTATATATATATATATAATATATATATATATATATATATATATATATATATATATATATAGAATCCCACAGTACCAGCACTCAGACAGATGTTTCCAGTGGTGCACGATCAAAAGCAAGCATGTATGTAACACGATGGATCAGCACACACTGTTGTTTTGTGAAGCAATATTGTTTATTTCATACAAAACACATTTTTTATCCGACGTTTCGGTCCCACCTGGGGACCTTTTTCAAGGATAATGTGATTTAACAAAAAAATGGTTTAAATACCCACCCCCTGAGTGAATAATGGCGCCAAACATGACGTCATGCAATGAAATGCAAAGTGTAATTCGAGTCCATTGTGTCCATTTGATTCATTTGAAGAACAAGGTGTAATTATTCCCGTTCGCCACTGGGTGTCAGTGTTCACACTGTCCTATTAAGTCAATAGAATGCTGGTGGTGAATGTGTCCATAAAAAGATACATAAATAGTTACAAAAACTTTCTGATGTATACAAGCACTTAGAGAAAAAGCAACAATTACTTACAGAGTGGGAAGTGTTCAATTCAAACCCAGAGATATACATTATCTGTAAGTCAGAAAAAAGTGGTTGTTGAAAACATGTCTAGCACAAAGGCACACAGCAAGAAAAAGCAATGATGAGTTATGTCAAAAAACAATTCAATTGGAGTTGTCCATTCAGACCCTTCGGTGTCACACAATCTAATTCATATATCCAAAAAGCCTCCCTTTTCAGTAGTAGTTTCTCCAGATCCCCTCTGGTCTTACCACAGTAAATTAGGCCACATGGACACTTGATAATGTAAACCACCATGGGGGAGGTACAGGTTAACCTATGTTTAACAAGATATTTTTTGCCAGTCCTCGGATGCCTAAATTCTGGCCCTAGTATCAATGTACCACACACCACACATCCTGTGCACTTGTATACACCTGGACGGGTACTTAGGAAATGTTGGGCTTGGGGCTGGGTATATTTGCTCACAGGGTCTGATGGACTAAGATACTCCTTGAGATTGGTGTTCCTTGAGTAACTGAATCTAGGTCTACGAGGGACTTTATCATTGGACACTATCTCCCAGTGTTTGAGTACAGATTTCCTTATGTCGCTACTATAGGGGTTATATGTGCTGACATAGTATACATCATTGCTGTCAGTGGTCTTGATTTGTCTGGCATTGGGGTTTAATAAATCCTCCTGTTTCATGGCTAGCACTGAGTTAATATACAGATTTTGTACATCCATAGTGACCAACAACAAATCATCAACTTGCATATCAATGCTTCTAATGACATTCAGAAAATCAGTGGTATCTTTGAGATAACTGCCTATGGTAACAATGCATGGCTGTAGTAAAACATCTAAGTACTGGGCTATTTTCTCATTCAATGACCCAGTAGAGGCTATGATTGGTCTGGCCGGGGGTCTTTCCAAATTTTTGTGTATCTTGGGTAGTGTGTAAATCACGGGCAATGTTGGATGGTTAGGAATCAGATATCCACCCATTTCCTTGGAGAGATAGCCCTGTGATATACCCATATCGATTAGGGTCTTCAACTCATCTTTGAATTTGCTTGTGGGGTCAAATGTGAGCCTCTCATAGTTTGTAGTATTGGATAATTGTGATAATAATTCATTTTTATAGTAACTATAATCCATGATTACTATGGCTCCCCCCTTATCTGCATTTTTAATAATTATCTCTCTATTGGATTTAAGGGTTTCCATAGCCTCTTTTTCTGCTGGGCTGAAATTGCCCCTCCATTTTCTGTTATCATGATAGCACTCTAATGCATTGTTATTTAGCAATTTGTGGAAAATCTTAAGGGAAGCATTGCTACTGGGGGGATCGAAAGTGCTGCCAGGTTTGAACCGTTTGTCTATAGCTGTTGTGCTGAGTTCCGTGTCAGAGTCTCTCCTTCCTCCCTCCAGTGACTGTGCGCCCTCCCCCCCTGGTACACCATCTGAGAAATGTTCACGCAGCCTTAGTTGACGTGTGAATTTAAAATTATCCACTATGTGTTTGAAAGGGTGATTACTCACCATTGGGACGAAACTTAGCCCTCTGCGTAGTACTGCCATCTCTGTGGGGGTAGGCGTGTACGTGGAGAGGTTGAAGATCATGTTCGCTTCTCCCGCTGTTTGTTCTGCTGCTGCTGCTGGGCGCGTGTAGTGACCGGCGTGCTTCCTGCCGCCCCTGCGGGTGGTTTGCCCGGATCTCTGGCGCCGGTCTTTCATCCTAAAAAAGACATGGGAGTAGTTGCTGGCGTAGGTGGGGATGCGCCGCGTCCGGCGAGATCTCTCTGCGAGCTGCTCTCTGGCTCACTGTCGGGTCCGCTTCCTCCGTGCTGGTATCCCAGCGGTCTTTGCGGCCGGCGGACCGCTTAAAGGGACTGCTACCCGATAGCCAGCGATATACCCTGGACTCCCTGTAGTCTAGGTTAACCCTTAGCCGCTTGGAATTTTTAAAGGACAAAATGTCAGCCCTATATTTGGTGATCTGATCCTGTAGACGTCCTTGCCAGTCGGTATATATATATATATATATATATAAACACACACACAAATACAAGAGGTCCTCTGCACTCAACCCATTATCGATATATTTAAGACAGAGACATTTTGTGCATACTGCTACTGCAAAATGCCTTACCCTTTAAACAAAACAGGGATTGTTTGTCCATATATTGCAATATATTTAAGCTGGCCAACTACGTCAAAGTCACCCCATATCTGGCCAGTCCTACGCTCAATTTTCATCTGATTCATTAAGATTTCAATTGCTTAATTATACATTTTACAAAGGGACTAAGTTTTACCTGCAACTTACTAGCTGCTTTCAAAGTAAAACTCCCAAACTTGGCTGCCCTTTTATTAGACACCAGTGGGATCACCTGACTATAGCTGGGAAGGGAGGGAGCTACAACAAGGAGCTGGTCACTGCTCCTGTATAACTATAACAAATAATGGAAAGTTGTGCTCACCACAAATTTTTAAAAACATTAGGCGGGGGGCAATGAGGCTGTGACCACAAAATACATATAGACAAATACAAGAGGTCATCTGCATATCAATATATTTTTTTTGTGCATACTGCTACTGAAAATTGACCCTTTAAACAAAACAGGGAAAGGATTGAGGATTAAAATAAGTAGAAAAACATAAAAAAAGTTGCATGTTTAATATAAGCTCCCCATAGATGCGACGATTCTTCTTGCCGAACGACCGATTTTAGGGAAGCCCGATCAATCCTTCGAAATTATCATGCGGTTAGTGGGATTCGACATCTGTCAGGAAATTGATCGGCCAGGTCAAAAAATCTTTGTCGGTCCCAGTGCAATCTATTTATGTTTGCAGGGCCAAGCAGGCAGCTCCCGTTTGTATACCTGGCAAATTGGTCTTTTTAGTTGATGGTAAATTCGTACCATCGTACGATCGTTCTGAGAAGATCGTGGTCTCACGATTAGTATCTGATCTTTTAAAAATCTCAATATCTATGGCCAGCTATAGAATGAAGAAGCCTTAATAGATGGTTCACTTAAATGCAACAAACCAATTGAAACAAAAGAGTAATTTAAATAAACATTAGTAATAAACTGTAAAGGAATGGAATGTTTAAAAGTAACAAATCAAGTGAAACTTAAGAGTAAGTGTAACAAATATTAGTAACTGTTAGAGGAAATGAAGTTATAAAAATACACTGAAGGGAATAGCATAAAATGCTTCCAGTTTCTCAATGAAATTGCAGCAGTCTAAATTTCACTATACATATAACAGCAAGGGTTAATGATTGTGTGGAAAGAAAATCGTCACTAGTGACGCAAAATCAGATTTCTTTTTAAAGATGGGGGCTAGCTAATGTTTTTACCTATGATTACGTGTGGGGACACACGAAATGTGTTGGGTGTTATCTGATGTGAAATAAAGACCTTGTTTTGATCTTACGCTGCGTCTGAGAAGTTGCTGGAGTGTGTGCCTATGGTGGAGTTGTCGAGTGAAGTATTTCCCCTTAAGATACGGGTTTGGGGCGCAGCACCCGGGCCTCAGACGACAAGCGGTGAGTGCCTCTGAACGTTTAAAGATTGTATCTGATTGAGCGACAGGTTCGGGGCAGTAGCACCCGAACCACAGCGCCGTCTTGGTGAGCACTTAAAAAATAGCTGAAACCAAAATATGTTGTAGCAACCTAGCCGCTAATTAATTAATTGAATAAGCTTGCAGCACCTGTAGATTGTTGGTATGAGTATACACAGACATATAATACAATACACAACATATTCCGAGAGGCAAATTAATCTATGGATTATGGTGGATTAGTGAGATGTGTTGTCAGTATCTTTCTGTGGTGTTATCCCGGATGTCCAATCATATACACTCTCCCAAAAGTCTATCACCACACCACCAGGTCGACCGATCATATCTGCACGTCAGTCTCTTTTATCTAACATTGCATGTTATCTGGACAACCTCCCTGCTCAAGGATGCCCTTCTACATAGCAGACACGCCGGCCATAATCCAAATTCTTGCTGAACTAGGCCCTCTTCCTGATGATACTCTATCTTTGCTACACTTCATGTGTCTAGTTTGTATACTACTATACCACTTAATCAGGGTGTCTCAGCTTGTAGGACTGCATTGATCAGTGGACATAGTGGGGATCTGCCAGTTAAGTTTTTATGCTCTCTGTTGGAAATGGTACTAACCCGTAATTATTTTTGCTTCAAAAACACCTTATACCTACAACTGACAGCCACAGAAATGGGGTCCAACATGGCCCCCTCTTACGCTAATTTGTTCATACACTTTTTTGAGAAGAAACACATTTTTTCTGAATATTCCAATCAAATATTTTTGTATAAGAAATACATCGATGTGTTTCTGATTTGGAGGGGGGACCACGTTGGACTCCAAGTATTTTTTGCCTTTGACCGGTAGACAATAGATTTTTTAGATATCAGAGGTGTGGGTACTACACTTTATCATAAAAACACAGATAGAAATATAGTATTGCATCCGGCCCTCTATTTTGAGATCAATCCCCTATACACAATTTCAGAGTTTTCCAAAATAATTCTGATTTTGAGTTGGCAAGCGACAAGCGCATGAGATGCGAGACAGATTTCTACAGCGAGGTTATTAGAGGGAGTTTCTTGATATGGTATTGGAAAAGGCTATGGCAACAAGGAGAGTGCTCCAATCTTTGTATCCAGTTTCTCTCCCGCAAGAAAACAAGTCTGTGTCTGTGCAACATTCAGAAACAACTGGCCAATATTACAAATGGATAATAATTTACCATTTGTTGAGACGAAACCTCTGAGATGTGCTTATCGCAAGAGAAGGTTTTTACGCAATATACTGATGGTTACAGATGAACAAATTTAACAAGAGGCTACTTTGCCACAGTTATGGCTTAAATCTAACAAGATAGGCTATTTTAGGTGAAGTATATGCCTCACATGTGGCTTTCTTCTGACTGTATCACATTTTTCTCATCCTCACAGTGGTAAGAGATATGAAATACGCCATAGATTAACTTGCCTCTCGGAATACGTGGTGTACTGTATTATATGTATGTGCGGCTTGTATTAAATTAATTGCATTAAAACATTTTGGATGCGTATGAATAACCAGTGGCGGAACTACCGAGGGAGCAGCGGGTGCGAGCGGGCCAGGGCCCGCACCCCCTCAGGGCCCCCCCGGCAGTCCGTGACCACTAACAAATGCGGCCAAATGCGGCTGTACGGAGGGGGGCGGGCCCGGCACACACTCTAGCCCCCCTCTAGGATCGCTACTGTGAATAACCACAGATCCACCATACGTACAGCCTTGACCTTTGGGAGGGCTGATACTCCTCACTGTGTAAATTTTGGTCATTCATTTCCCTCCATACATGTGTGCTGATTGATCATGTACCTCCCCTGAAATGTGGAGGGGATAGGGGAAGAATATTGTTACAAAGGGAGGCTGTTGATTTGGACACTGGACACTGTTGCCCCTAGGGGTCTTAATGAAATGTATTGGTTGGCTTACTTCATATAGATATACTACGTCCCTCTGTTTATTTGGAAACTTTCTCTAAAATACTTTTGGAAAATGTTTTAAATATCTTAATCATTTGTGGGTAGGTTATAGCTTTGAACCGTGTAGGTAAGATAGAATTGGTGATATATTTGCACATCTTTTATGCTAATTCACATTAACATGCACTTTACTCAGTTATCCATTGTGAGAATGTTGGCTTATAGGTAAAAGTATTTGAATAGGGAGTGTGAACTATGATAATGTGGAAATGTTGAATATGTTCCTACAATACCGGGTATCCTTTTTAGAGTGAGTATCAGGGTCTGTCTTAAGGGCTTATTGGAGATGTAATTAACAGCTATTCCACTACTGTAGCAGGATGTAATTGATTAAACATTATGATGAATGGCAATATATGATATCTGTAGCCATTAATTGGTAACTACATATAATGGCAGAGATATATCAATCTGGTGATACATTATTGCTTGATACAGTGTTTTGAAAGTTTTGAAAGTAGTTTTTAGACTTTGATGCAACTGTATCATTGCTGCAAAAAATAGTAAACCCCCCTCCTTTTTTCTTGGAGTCATATGACACTAGTGTTTTGACAACCTGTTTTTTTATCTCTTAAATGGATTTTTTATCTTTTAAATGGGTTTTTCTATTTCTTAAAGGAATCTGACTATTCTCTATAAAAAAAATTAAAATCACACTTTTTCTAAAATCACACTTTTTTACACTGTTGTAAATAGTATTTAAATATGTGTTTGAATTTTTGTAATTGGTGTATAATCAGATATTAACACACTAATGATGGTTATGTAAATTATCCACAACACGTAAGTAACACTATTCACTGATTGGTGTTTTTTTAATTTATGCATCATGTGATCACTTTTGTGTGCATCCTGAAGACGGTTCAAGGAGAACCAAAACGCATAGATGTGGGGGAGTGGTAACGGTTCGCACCCTAAATCTAGAACCGATGCCAAGCACCCTGCTCTCGGCTCGTGCTTCCGCCTGTGGCAGCCGCCTTTGGCCTCGGGAGGAGCCCTCAGCTACTCAGATGCCGCCAGGTAATAAAATGAGAGGTGCAAGGCGAGGGGTTCTAAACAGGCTGAGGGGCACAACTGTAGTCAGAGTCTTTGGGCAGAAGGTGACACTACAAGGCGTAAAGAAGAATCATAGTCAGAACAGGCCAAAACAGGAATCAGACAGATTAACAGATAGCTTTAAGCTCAGGAACCACAGGAAACAGATCCTATCATGGGCAAGGTCCTGTGGCTTTAATAAGCCTTTTATACTTTCAAATTTGGCGCCATTGCGTGCTGGCATAATTTAATTTGTGAAGAGGCCCGCGCATCCTAAGGATCCAAGATGGTGACCAAAGAGGCATGGCGGGCATCCCCGCTGATGGCGCGGCTGGCGTCCCCGCTGATGGTGTGGCGGGCGTCCCCACTGGACCACCAGGGCAAGTTGTTTTTACTACAGAGAGTTTGTAAAACTTTTTCAATCAAAATTCACGTTGTATTATTTCCATGAGTGCTCCTGATGTTTCCTGATACATGTCTTCAATGAGAAGCACCCGGGATTTTATGGACCTGTGGTGAGTGCCGGTGTATGGTTTGATTTTATATTTTAGAACTGAGTGCACAGGACAAGAGTGACCCAGGAAGGTCCCCCGCCATGGGGGAAAGCGGCACACCCGTACAGCATCGACCGCAGAGCAGAAGCGGTTCCGCAGAATGTTATCTTCAATTGGTCAGCACATTGCCTCACTGATGCAGAGGAATCGCTACTTACCAAGGGGTTAGGATTTCTGCCATCGTCGTGAGTAGCTCTAAATTCACACACATTGTTGATAATTTCAAACTGACTAGGCAAATTCGGTTACGAGAATATTTTGGCAAAGGAACTGAGGACATTGATTTGGAGGAGGGTACAAGTGAAGGAGCAAGGGGAACCACAAGTGAGGAGTAATGTGATGGACCCGTATAAAGTTGCCTTGGAAAAGCAATTTAAAAAGAAAAGTGAATATGACCCCACCAGTAACTTTGCCTCTTTTAAAACATTTCATCGTCTCTTTAATAATGACATGCTTAGGCTGTACTCAGATAGAAGCAAAAGGCAAGGTAATTACCTCGCCTTTTGCTTCTATCTGAGTACAGCCTAAGCATGTCATTATCCGTAGGTTTAAAGATATCATCATTCGGAATGCAGATAAGGGGGGTGGGATAGTGATTATGGATTATGTGTATTACCGTAATGAATTACTATCACAGCTATCAGACACCACCAATTATGGCAAGCTGTTGTTTAACCCCACAGACAAATTCAAGAGGAAATTGTGTAATATATTGAAAATGGCAAAAATGCAAGGGTGGATCACAGATAATATGTATGAATATTTGGTGCCAAACTATCCCATTATACCCATGATTTACACACTGCCTAAGGTAGACCGATTATTGCCTCCCAGGGTTCTTTAAATTAAAACATTGCACATTTTGTTGACTATCTGTTACAGCCTTGTGTCACAAAGATTGGGAGCTATTTGTGTGACACAAATGACTTTTTGAAGATGATACAGAGCATAGACTTGCCTTTAGACAATGTGGTTTTGGTGACATTAGATTTACAGAGTTTATATACATGTATACCGCATCAAGCAGGATTGAATGCTGTAAAAAAATTTGATAATGGGAAATGAGGATTATGTTGGTCCCCCAATTGAATTTGTACTGGAATTCGTCTTATATAAAAATTATTTTAAATTTGAAAATTAATATTATTTTTAACGCACAGGGGCCTCCATGGGCTTACGAGTTGCTCCTGCATATGCTAATGCATGTATGTGCTATATTGACGATATTTTCTTTATATGGTTGGGGCCCATAGGGGTGCTGTTGGAGTTCATTGATCATTTGAACCAATTAGTAAGTCCGATTAAACTTAAGATGAATTACAGTAAGGACAAAGAAAATTTCTTGGATGTGACAGTGTACAAAAATGGGGAAAGGCTACAAAACTGTATATATGCACCAAACCTATGGATAGGAACACCAAATTATAACCATCACCATCCTCGGCATCTCCTAAACTCAATGCCCAAATCACAAATGTTGTGGGTAGCCATAATTGATAGTGAGATCTCCAAAAGGAGACAAGATTTACAAATTATGGGTGAAAAATTTATTCTACGAGGCTACCCGAGACAATTGATTGATGCAACATTAGAATGGGCAAGGAGTTTGTATCGAGGGCAGCTGATTGAGGTCATCTGTTAAAGGAGATGGATAAGGTTGTAGAGCCAGACAGATGTCAACAAAATGACGAGATTTATTATGTCAGTCAATTTGGTGTAAAGAGTAGGGAGGTGAAGAATATAATACTCAAGTATTGGGATGTTGTACATACCGATGAGCAATTGAAAGGAAAAGTGAGCAAAAAGCCCAAGTTTAGCTATTCACGTGCTATGAATTTGAAGCTGAGTCCCTCTGATCTGAGGGACAAATATGACAAAAGAAGTAGTTGATCAGTGATTTCAATGCAGCCGGGTGTATATAGGTGCAAAGGATGTGTGATGTGTGGAACACTGATTTTGGGTACCCACTTCACGCACCCATACACAGGTAAGAGAGACAATGTCAGACAGCAGACGAATTGTGAAACTACAATGGTGGTTTACATTATAAAGTGCCCCCGTGGACTGCTCTATTGTGGTAAGACCGTAAGGCAACTGAAGGAGAGAATTGGCGTGCATCGATCAAACAATTATTTGTGGCAGAGACTGCGTTTGATGTGCTCCATCCATACCCCTGTTTGTTGAAATTGTCTCTGGGTCTCCTGGTGTGGCCTGACTGGAGAGTGAGCATGATTGCACAGGTGAAGGTGACTGAACGAATCTGCTGAAAGTGGCAGCATTAGACCCTGAAAGGACAGTAAGTGAGGGAAAGCAAGACATTGCTCAGCAGCCTGTTGTGAAACATTGGGCCGAGGCTAGACTCCTTCAGATGTATGTACATTAGAGCGGATCCCAGGGGTGGTGATACAGAAAAGATGCTATTGAAGAGAGAAGCATTTTGGATTTATGAGTTAAATTGTATGATCAGTAATGGCATGAATGGACAAGTCAACTTGAGCTGTTTTCTGACATAATTTTAAAAAAATCTCTTCAGCCAGTTTTAACACTAAAAAATGACAACTTTTAGCGGATATAAGATTCCTATAGTGCTTATGTGGTTGTTACAGTAATGTTTTCAACAGTTCAACACTTGTTTTTTTGTTTTCTTTGTTTCCTTTTAGGATTTATAACATGGATATTATGGACACTGTAACATGAACTTTTTTGGAACGCACTGGAGATATTAAGGTTTTGCAATTTTTTACTTTTATGTGATTGTGCACACACACACAGATGTTTATAAAGTACAACATTTTGGATATGTATGTCACATGATATTGATATGCCTTTTTAAAGAATCTTTTTCACATGAATAATAATGTTATTTAACCTGAGGTTTTTAGAATCAATTAACAATTAATGGAGGATTAGACACCTGAGCAGGGATTGGCTTGTTGTGAAGCACATGGGTATTTAAGATCCACAGGACATCCAAAATTTGTGAAGCCGAAAGCTCCTCTACTGTAGCAGCAACCAAGGCAGAAAAACCTTCCAGACTCTTTCATATGTTTTGTTTGTAGAGTCCTTTGTAGCTGCCAAAATTGTGTTTATTACAGAGTCTGAACACCCTTCTCTTATCAATCTTTGCCTCTCAATCTCTATGCCTTCAGAGATAGCTTCTGTGGAGCTGGATGCAACACAGGCCCCTGATGCAACAGATCCCTCCTGTCCTGTAGGGGCCATGGTTTGTCTATCAGTAATGACTTGAGGAGTGGATACTAATGTTGTCTTGGCCAATCCGGAAGGATTGCAATTATTTTGACCCCCTCTGCGCTTATCTTCCTCAAGACTCTGGAGATTAGCGGTATAGGAGGGAATATGTACATTTGTCCTCCCTTCCAACTCTGCATCAGTGCATCCATTGCCATTGCTAACGGAGTTGGGTATCGTGAGTTGGGTATCGTCACAGTTAATCTTCTTAATCTTTTTAGATAATCTGCCCTTACATTTTGAATCCCGGGAACATGTCTTGCTAATAAATTCTGGAGATGTATCTCCGCCCATTGCATAATTGGTTGAAGTTCTAACATCAACTGTATGTTCCAGCCTGCTTCTTTATGAAGGCCACAGCTGCTAGATTGTCCATTCTCACCATGAGAGACGTTCCATGCAGCTGTTGTTTCAATAATTGTATCGCCTTCCAAACTGCTCTCAGTTCCAGAACATTTGCTGATAAAGAACTCTCTTCCTGTGACCATCTGCCTTGAACATATTTTTCCTGAACATAAGCACCCCAACCTCTAGGGCTGGAGTCTGTTGTTAACGTTGTCCGTTGAATTTCAGACACAGTCTGACCTCTGGATAAATTAAAGTTGGACATCCACTATTCCATCTTTGTCTTGACTATCCTTGATGTTAAAATTCTCTGATTCCAGTCTTGATTGGTGCGTTGCCACTGCTCCAGAAACGTCCACTGCAGTGGTCTCATATGCCACTTCACCCACATCACCATTGGTGTTGTTGAACTTAGTAAACCCAAAACACTGCTTACTTTCTGTCATATAATCCTCTTTGCACAGACTGCAAATTGAGGCCTTTATTCGCTCTTTTTTCTCTGCTGGCAAAGAGACTAACGCTTGTGCTGTCAGGAACCTCGCTCCCAAATGGATAAGATCCTGCGTTGGTTCTAAATGACTTTTCTGTAGGTTCAGGATCCAACTATGCTGCTGCAGAAAAAAACATTACCAGCTCTCTGTGTTGGATTAGGACTTCTGCATCTTTTGCCTTTATCAATATATCGTCTAAATAGTCATATATCCTAATGTCTCTTTTCCTCAGTTCCGCTATTAGGGCTTGAAGCACCTTTATAAACACTCTCTGGGCAGTTGAAAGGCCAAAAGGTGCTGATGGTGATGGCTGATGGTGCTGATCCTGCATTGTAGCATACCTCAGGAACCTTTGATGGACCTCCGCTATGGGCACATGTAGATACACGTCCTTTAGATCTAGCGATAGCAGCCAATCCCATTGCTACACTTCTTTTATTATAGTAAAGATGGATTCTATCCTGAAGCTCCTTATCTGCAGGAAAGAATTTATCGATCTCAAGTCTAGCACTGGCCGAAAATCTCCAATTTTTTTCTTTAACATGAATAAAGTTGAATATACTCCTCTTCCTCCCCCAAAACTCTTGAGGTACAGGTCTTATTGCCCCATCTGTTAGGAGCTGCTGAACATAAGATATTAGAATCTTTCTTTTTTCTCTCTGTTGCGGAATCTGTGACATAATGAATAGATTCTGTCTTGGTTTTTCTCTGAATTCTAAATAGTATCCTCTCTCTATTGAATGAAGTACCCATTGACCTGTAATGGACATTGCCCAAACTTCTAAAAATGCCTGAACCCTCCTGGGTATCCCCAAAACTTGGGCTGCCACACTTTCATAGTGGTTTATTTGTGAACTTTGTGTTCTCTTGCTTAAGCTTCTGGGTTTTGAATAATCATGATTGACCTCCTCTCCACTGCGATCGTGTGGCTTGTCCTGTTGTTCTGGACCTTTGTTCCCTAAAAGAAGGTCTGCTGCAAAAGGAATGTCTACTCTGAGGCGCATCTGTTGATCTCCCGAACTTTTTTTCCTGAGGTAGGAAGACACACTTCCCACCTATTACTCGCTTGATGATCTCATCTAGTTTTGGGCCAAACCGCATTTGCCCCTCAAATGGCAAGATACATAAATTCATCTTTGAGGCTTTGTCTGCATATTTCCTATGGGTGTACACTCTAGTTAACATTAGCTGTAACTTCTGAGGAAGTTAAGCTGGTGACAGATTTCATCACATAGTGTTCAGTAGATTGGTAAGGTCATCTTCAAGGGCAATGGCATTGTCTATGGCAGCAAGGAGGGCTCTATGGCTAACGGCATGGAATGCAGACAAAGCACAATGATGTGTCTATTAACCCCTTCTTCCAGGGCTAATTCCACATTCTGCAGCCACATCTACAATGCTCTCATTGTTAGTGCTAATGCCGGCCTGCAAGTTGCCCCTAATGCTAAATAGGACTTCTTAAGCGATGGACTTCTTAGATCTTTCTATCTATGGGGTTTAAGAAAGACACCACGTCTTCCACTGGTAGTAAAGTTCTCCTTGACGGTCTTGATACAGCCGCATCCACCCTAGGCAATTTATCCCAAATTTGCTTCTCTTCTACTGGAAATGGATATCATTTTTGTAGTTTTGATGGTATTGGAAACTTTGTATAATTTTTTCCCATTCCTTTACAATCACTTCTTTGATTATTTCGTGCAAATTTCTCCGAAATTAAAACGGATTAGAAGATGACTGTTGCACTTGTATCTTCTCTGGTAAGTTTAGCTGCAATCTGACTGCCTTTATTAAGGTTTCTACTAGTGATACTTCAAAGTTAGAGAAACTTTCTTCCTCCAATATCTCCTCTTCCTCTGAAACCTCTCTTTCTTCCCATCTTGGAGAACTCCCTCTAGACTCTTGTCTTGGGCTCTGCACCATTTCTTCTCTGGATCGTTTAGCTGACTTAAGGTCCTTCTGTTACTGCCTCCTTTATCCAGCTCATAACATCTGCTGTATCTGCTGCCGCATCACCCGACAAACTTTTTGTGCATCTCTGACACAACTTAGAATGCTTCATTGCTGGACTATCACATGCCACACAATTTTTATGTTTCTCTTTTATGGTCCTCTTTCTAGGGGGGACACACACTGTGGAGAAAACAAATTATTTTAGCACTCTTTTGCCTGCCTAACCAACACTACAAACTTATCGTAACGTGAGTTTTCATTTGCAGCATTTTCTGGGTTACTTGGCACTTGATCTTCCATATCTGCCTAACATTAACAATAACAACCTCTGATAATCAAAAGAAAACACAGGAAAAACCTTAAAGGGGTTGTTCAACTTCAAACAACTAGTTGGTTTCAGATAGATCACCAGAAATAACGACTTTTTAGAATGACTTTCTGTTTTCTATGTGTGACGGTTTTTGAAGTGTAAAGTGTAATTTCTCTCCTTCTGAAGCAGCTCTGGGAGGGTGGTCGCCGATCCTGTAAGCTGTTCTAAATGGATACATTTAGTTGATACATTTCTTATCTTTGTCCCTGCTGAGCAGAATCTCTGGGTTTTATTACAGGCAGCTGTTTAATTGATAGAATTGATGCTAATAATCCAGAGATGATGCTGAGAGATGTATCAACTCAATGTTGTAAAATTGTAACAGTTTAGAGTCTGCACCTGAATTACTGAGCTGCCAGACTCAAACACCAGAGACACGAACATTCAACTTTAAACTTAGATTTTGGAAAAACAGTAAAAAATAAATAATGGAAAGTAATTGAAAAAAGTCTTTATTTCTGGGGAACAATTTTAAAACAACTGAATTGAAAAAAGTGTTTGGAAGGTGAACAATCCCTTTAAAAGGGCCAGTAACATAATTTTTTTTTTTTTAAAAAAAAAAATTGTTAGTATACAACGTAAAACAAACACCAAGACAAATTAAACTTTTAAATTGCAAAGCCTTTATTAAGAAATAACTTACCAAAACTCCACTTCCGTTCCTCTTCAAAAAAGGCAACAGGGCGACCATCCATCCTGCAGTGCTCGATTTCTCCTCCCTGGCTATTTTAGTGACAGTACTTTCCTAATTCTGCTGCCCCACAGCCAAGGCTCTGGATCCCCGCACTTTTCCTTGCCTGAGGAAGCGCTACTTATCCAAGGCGCTTCTTCAGATTTGAAATATTTTATTTGGTTTTCACAATAAACCATAAAAATCAATATGATAACAAAGACTAATAATTTTTTCTTCAAAGAAAATAAAAAGGACTCAGACTTTTGAAAATCTGAGGGTTTAAGTACGAGTTTAGCCCTGCATAAAAGGAGTTTCTGTATAACTGTAGCTATGTCCCATTCCATATAAACTTGATAAGAGCAGAATCAAGTTTCTTGATATCAGAATGTTTTATAAGCAAAGGGAGATAAATTAATGGGTATATCAGCTTGGGGAATATCAATGATTTAAAAAATATCACTCGTCCCTTAAGATTAAGGGGAGCATTGGCCCATTTTTCACACATGGAGGAAACCTTATGACAAGCTGGAGTAATATTTAATGAATATAAATGATTTAAATCTGAAGGAATTATTAATCCTAAATATTTAATCTGATTTTTGTGGTATTTCAGGTGAAATTTTTTAAGTAAAGAGTTTGAAAAAGAACCATATATGTTCATCACTTCAGATGTATCCACATTAACCTTATAACCAGAAAAAGACTGGAAATCTTGTAGTAAGTCAAAAGCAATCTTAAATGAAGACTCAATTTAGACAAATCAATGAAACAAATTAATGGTTCTAGTGCAATATTAAATAAAAGGGGCGATAAAGGACAGCCTTGTCTCGTACCCTTAAATATTTCAAAGGCTGATGACTTAGCTCCCCCCAAAATTATTTGCGTTTTTTGGACTTTTACAGAGGCATTCGATATATTGGTAAAATGGGCCCGTGATACCAAATTTTTGAAGGCACATAAATAGATGTTTCCATGTTATATTATCAAATGCATTCTCAGCATCAATATTAAGAATAGAACTAGGAATTTTTTATGCTTTTTGGCAAAAAATAAAATATGGATCAAAGCCCTAATATTTTTAACTCCGGATCTCTTTTCAATAAAGCCATTTTGGGTTTCTGAAATTACGGAGGGAAGAATTAAAGTGCGCCAGCAAGAACCTTAGATAGCATCTTGATATATTGATAAGAAATTGGTCTATAGGAAGATGGAAGAGATAAGTCTTTGTCCTTTTTTGGGATAACTCTAAGATTCGAGAGTTCACTAGAGGGTAAACATTTTCCAAAGAATAACATGTCATTAATAAATTTGTTAGAAAAGTTGAGATCTTGTCTTTCATTATTTTATAAAAAGATGGAGTTAAGCCATCAGGACCACCTGCTCTAGAAGTTTTCAAATTATTTATAATATTGGACTATTAAGACTTTCCAATTGTTCTTTTGAGATCTGAGGGATTTTACAATTTTCAAAAAATGTTTTCATTTTCTCTGAGTTAACATTAAGATTAGAGTACAAGTCTTTATAATAATTTTTGAAAATGTCCACAATTTTATTAGGGTCATTTGTTAATTGGTTGTGAGTATCCCTCATTTAAAGTGATTTAAATGAAGATATCTCCCCCCCTAGCCACTGCCTTCCAAGTTTCCCACAATAATGATGGGTCATTAGAGTGTATTTTGTTTTCATCTAAAAACAGATCCCATCTGTTATGTAGCATTTTAATAAAGTCAGGATTTTCTCTAAGTGAGTCAGGAAAAGACCAAGAAACATAGTTTTTAGGGGCAGGAAACTTGGAAAGCACAAGAGAAACTGGTGCATGGTCTGAGACATCAATGTTACCTATATTTGTTTCAATAGTTCTATTTATCAGATTATTGAAAATTAAAATCTGTTTTTGTTCCTACGTGATGATCAGATGAAAAAAAAAGTAAAATCTTTTTCAGCGGGATGAAAAAGCCTCCAAACATCAGTAAGATTAGTGTCTTTGCAGAAATAATGTAGGAGAGTAGACTTTTTACAGGGATTATTCAATTTCCAATCAGATCTATCCAATGAACTGAGAAAGGACTCATTCAAGTCCCCTGCCAGAATAATAATATTAGCAGGAAGAGAAGAAATTTGTTTTTTAAGCCAAGCAACAGGGCAACACGGTGAATTCAAACAACCTTTTACCCCGGAGGTCCGTGGCTAGATAGCCGCCCAAACCCTCCCTGCCAGAGGCGGCCATCTTGGGAAGTGCTTCCATCCAGCACACAAAAGGACTCCCAGTGTGTCTGGCACCCGGAGGCAAGGAAAATATATCACAGCAAAATCCCAGACCAACCAACAAAACCAAAGCGTCACGCAGACCACATACCTGTGTGGGCGAGAAGGCCCATGCAACTGAGCGCGGCAAACTTTGGCTTACCCTGCCTGCATCGACCATCTTGAGGGGCATCTCGGTGAGTCTCAGCACACGGGAGACTACCCAGAGCCGCTGACATGCGGCGACAAGGGAGACACAGCGCGACTGGGCTCTGGACTGGGCAGAGGCATTAGAAATTTACTCCCCCCTACCAGCGGTGGCCACTTGGGAGGTGACTCCCCCATACAACAACAATCCTGCAGCTGTAATCACACGGAGGCACAGGAGCGCTAAGCTATGGATTAGAAAACAGGTGCAGAAGGGGCGTGGCTTGTCGTCAGCACTGAATGGCAGCATAGTCTGAGACCTCTGTGAATCTACTCTCCCTGTGAGCACCTAACAACCTGCATTTGAAACCTGCAAACATGAAAAAGCATGCTAAGAACCAACAACAAACTCCCAAACCCAGACCTAGCAAAATCGCTAGGGAATTACCTGATCCAGATGAGTTTTTTGATCCTGTTGATAGAGACACAAGGGGATCCAAGATGGCGGCCGCAAAAAAACGTGAGTCTGCTAAAAACACTGACATAGTCAGTGAAAGCTCGTTTGGCAAAGCTGCAAGAGGGAGAAATCGGCAGACTGATATGCCTATTTTAACTGAATGTGATACTGAGCACTCTGACTCTGAAAGTGAGGAAGAGGAAGATATTCGCTCATATTTAAAATGCTTACCATCTAAAGCTGAAATCAAAAGCATGCTGCAGAACTTATCTGTTGTGTTAACTGATGAAATGAGAGATATAAGGAAAGACATAGTAAACATAGCAGTGAGAACTGACACTATAGAAAAAGCGCAGGAGAAATTACTTAAACAAAATACATACTTGCATAAGACTGTAAAAAAGCAAGCTCAACAAATTGAGGAGCTTGAAAGGCAAATGGAGGACTTTGAAAACAGAAGCAGAAGGGTTAATCTGAGAGTAAGAGGCATCCCTGAAATAATTACTCAAGGTGAACTGAAACAAGCACTGTGGCAAATCTTTAACAGCATTCTCAATAGAGATACTGCAACTGAAATTAAAATGGACAGATTTCACAGAGTGGCTAAGACAAAAAATGCACCTCATGGAGCTCCCAGAGATGTCCTTTGCGCTCTGCATAACTTCACAGAGAAGGAGGAAATCATCTCTAAAGCAAGAGAAATAAACAACATTACATACGAAGATAGCAAAATACTAATTTTCCAAGACATCTCGTGGAAAACCCTCAGCAAGAGAAGAAATCTTAAACCTCTCACAGATGCTATAAAGGAAAAAGGCCTACAATTCAAGTGGGGATTCCCTTTTCACATATCGGTGAGAAAGGAGGGACAATGGATGGTACTGAAATCTCCTAAGGACACTGAGGAATTCTGCAAAAAGCTGGACATTGAAAAACCACCTCTCCCAGGATGGGATGTCATCCCAACGCCTGACTTCTCTTTGGAAAAATTACCGGAATTTTGGATAACTCCATTGAAGCAAACTAAGAAGATGGCCTCTACACCTGATCCCAGAGGAGAAAAAGACTTGACCTTTGCCATAAATAATGACACTTGAAGAGAACTCTTAACAACCTTATTTCTTTATTTGGGCACAATACTTAATTAATACTAGTTTTGTATTATCTGTATCGGGCTGACCTTCCATTTCCCCCATTAGGATAGCACTTTTGCCTATCTTATACCTCTATAACCTTTAAAGAGAAATGTCCCTACGGGACAAAACCTATATCTTATTGGTAATACCCTTGTACATAGTTCTAAATTCCACACCTAAAATATTCTTTGTTTTTTTTCATTTTCAATATGACAGAGATACTGACGACTTGATATCGCTTTATTGCGAAAAAGTATTATGCAACCTTAAATACACAAAATGGCTAATTGTAAGATTACATCAGTAAATGTTAATGGGTTAAATGAGCCTATTAAAAGAGCACAATTATTTAATCACTGCAATAAAATGGGATCCAAAATCATTTTTATGCAGGAAACCCATTTTAAAGAAAATAATTATCCCAATATAAAACATAAACAATTTGATAAGATATTTACAGGCAATAATTGCTTAAAGAAAACAAATGGCGTGTTGATTGCTATGCATAGAAATATTCCATTTACAACACTTGACACCTATGCTAGAAGTGATGGTAGATGTATCATGGTAAAGGGCATTTTGTATGACACTAAAATAACTATGTGTAATGTTTATCTCACTAACAAAGGTCAAAACAAAATATTGAAGAGTATTCTATTAAAGCTTAAATCCTTTCAAGAAGGGATAGTAATTTTGGGAGGTGACTTTAACATCCCACTTAACCCCTTAATGGACACTTCATCCAAAAAATCTAATTTACCATGTTCACTGATCAAAGGTATTAATCAACTTTTACATGACTATAGATTATAGAATAGATTATATTTTTCTGGAACACAGATTCCTAGAACTCGTTAAAAGTGTGTCAATAGAAAACTCTCTTTTATCTGACCATTGCCCAGTGAACTTGATATTTAAACTTCCCAATTTGCTGAAACCTCATTTTAACTGGAAAATAAATGACAATCTGATTAGCCAAGAACCCTTTAAAGAAAAAATCACCAAGAGACTCAAACAATTCTTCTTAGAAAATAATGTGAATGATACTTCTTTACATAACAGATGGGAAGCACATAAGTGCACGATAAGAGGTTTGTTGATTTCTTTGGGCTCCTTTGCTAAAAAAGAAAGGGAGAAGAAAATAAACTCATTATTGAAAGATATACATAATTTAGAATCCAAGAGAAAAGAAAAGATTTAAAAATACTTCTAGATACAATCTCCAACAAAGCCTACACAAGGATTAAACAATACCTATATGAAAATAGTAATAAATGTGGCAAATATCTAGCAAACAAGTTGAAATCTCAATTTATAAAATCTTACCTTTTAAAAATGAAAAATGATAAGCAACAAATGGTACATACAACTACAGATATAGCAAAATGTTTTCAAGATTATTATACCAGGCTATATAATTTAAACAAACAATATGCTAATAATTCTCACAGAGAAATAAAGAAAAAACAAATTAACCAATTTCTATCCCAAATTAAAATACCTTCCTTAGATAAGAGTATAGCATTAGAGCTGGACAAACCTTTTAATGAGGAGGAACTGCAAAAAGCAATAAAGAATCTTCCACTGGGCAAAAGCCCAGGCCCAGATGGATTCTCGGCGAGCTATTATAAAATCTTTGATAAAATCTTAGTCCCTTTATTGCTGGAGTTATTTAACTCACAGAATAGACACTCTCAAATTCCAGAACAATCCCAAGAAGCCCACATTACAGTTATACACAAACCAGGAAAAGATCCTACTGAATGTGCTAGTTATAGGCCAATTTCCCTTATTAACATAGATCAAAAATGATTTGCAAAATTACTTGCTAATAGAATTAGTGTACACTTACCCGACCTTATCCATTTTGACCAAGCGGGTTTTGTACCTGGCAGAGAAGGGAAAAATAATACAATTAGAGCTGTAAACATAATAAAGTATATGAAAAAGAAAAACGAGGAGGCCCTAATAATATCTATGGATGCTGAAAAAGCCTTCAATAGAGTAGATTGGTTATTTATTGAACAGATGTTGGAAAAAATAGGATTCGGTACCGGTATAATAAATAAAATAATGTCCCTATATAAATGTCCCAATGCTAGAATAAGAATTAATGGCACGTTATCAAATAAAGTCCCTATCAGCAATGGGACGAGACAGGGCTGTCCTTTGTCCCCCTTGTTGTTTATTCTAACCATTGAATCTTTACTACTTGCAATTAGGCAAAATATAGATATAACAGGGATTAAAATAGCAAACTCTCATTATAAAGTATCTGCCTTTGCAGACGATTTGCTATTTTATATCACTAAGCCACATTTATCTATACCTAATTTAATGAATCTAATCAATTGTTTTGGGTCTCTATCCAACTTCAAATTAAATTACAACAAATCAGAAATATTAAACATCGCCCTTTCAGAACAAACAATTACTCAATTAAAAAACAATTTTCCCTTTAAGTGGGCTAAGGTATCAATAAAATATCTGGGGATCCATCTCACCCATAACGAAAAATTGCTGTATAAATTGAATTACATTCCTGCTATAGAAACAATAGATAAGGACATTGTGAGTTTTAACAATGTATGTGTCTCTTGGTTAGGAAGAGTCAACATAGTAAAAATGATATTCCTTCCTAAGTTATTACATATATTTCAGAACATGCCTATTGAAGTCCCTTTGAGATTTTTCAATATCGTAAAATCAAAATTGTCCAAATTTATCTGGAAAGATTCGGTACCCAGAATAGCCTACAATACATTAATTAAACCAAAGGAAAAGGGGGGAATTGGCTTACCATGTTTGAAAACGTATTATTTTGCTATGCAACTTTCTAGAGTATTAACATGGCACAACAGTGACTCCTCCAAATCCTTTATTGATGCAGAAAAAGGAGAAGAGATTCTCAGATTAGATTCTTTGATCTGGAAAGATGAAAAGAAATTTCCTTTTATGACCAAAGCAGAGGTAACAGCCCACCCTACATTAAAAACGTTTCATAGAATTAATAGTGAATATGAACTTTGTGTTTATCCCTCTATATTAACACCCATTCCAGAGAATTTATCAGCTCAGATAAATATAAGTAATACCGGATTTCCCCAGAAGGGGGAGTGCCAACCTAAATTATTCAGACTTAATGACTTTATAGAAGATAAAAAGATTATACCATTAGAAAAATTCTTAGTTCTATTTGGAAACAATAACAAGAATAAAGGGTTATACAAATCCATAACGGAATATATCGGAACATTTGATATTAATTCTATAAGCAGCAATCTATCTTGGTTTGAACGCATTTTTTTGAAAAATATTCATATAAAAAGACCAATTTCATTTTTCTATAGAAGTCTGATCTCAAATGGAGACGCAAAACCTCCATTTGCCCATAAGTGGGAAGAGGAATTAAACTTTAACCTCTCGACGGATGAATGGGAAAAGATTTGCATCAATACATACAAAACATTTACCTCTACAGCATCATATGAATCAGCTTATAAACTTTTGGCAAGATGGTACTTAACCCCAGTCAAATTAAAAAGCATATATGGCACAGAAGATCTCTGTTGGAGATGTAAAGAGGAAAAGGGTACCTATGAACATATTTGGTATGGATGCAAAATTTTAAAACCTTATTGGCAGGCTATACAATCTATTATTGACAAAATATACCCAAATCTTTTAAGGTTACATCCTTCCGCAGTTTTACTCTTATATGATAATAATATTAAAAAGATTATCAACATACCAACTATCAAATATATTCTAGTTTCTGCTAAGTCATTAATTCCCCGTAAATGGAAATCTAAAGAGCCTCCACTCTTAACAGAGTGGGTAAAACTAATTGAGGAGATAAGACATGCTGAAGAGGCTATAGCATATAAAAATAATGTTTTGCAAAAACACCTGAAAAATTGGAACACCTGGATTTCTTATATGGAAAGAAATAAATGAATGTATAGCAATATTGTTATTGTTATTTATTTATTGGATAATATTAAAAACACCTTGTTCAACTATATGAGTAACTTACAATTTACATATCTGTCATGTAACACAACGGCTTATGTAATATTCTGTTAAATATTGTTGAAAAACATTTTCTTGTAGGTGTGGAAAACTTTTTCTTTCTTTTTGTCTTTTTCTTTGTATCCCCCCCTTCTTCATCTTCTGTACCCCTGATACTTTTTGATATTGAAAACTTAATAAAAAGAGATTTAACAAGATTATTATACCAGGCTATATAATTTAAACAAACAATATGCTAATAATTCTCACAGAGAAATAAAGAAAAAACAAATTAACCAATTTCTATCCCAAATTAAAATACCTTCCTTAGATAAGAGTATAGCAGTAGAACTGGACAAACCTTTTAATGAGGAGGAACTGCAAAAAGCAATAAAGAATCTTCCACTGGGCAAAAGCCCAGGCCCAGATGGATTCTCGGCGAGCTATTATAAAATCTTTGATAAAATCTTAGTCCCTATATTGCTGGAGTTATTTAACTCACAGAATAGACACTCTCAAATTCCAGAACAATCCCAAGAAGCCCACATTACAGTTATACACAAACCAGGAAAAGATCCTACTGAATGTGCTAGTTATAGGCCAATTTCCCTTATTAACATAGATCAAAAATTATTTGCAAAATTACTTGCCAATCGAATTAGTGTCCACTTACCCGACCTTATCCATTTTGACCAAGCGGGTTTTGTACCTGGCAGAGAAGGGAAAAATAATACAATTAGAGCTGTAAACATAATAAAGTATATGAAAAAGAAAAAGGAGGAGGCCCTAATAATATCTATGGATGCTGAAAAAGCCTTCGATAGAGTAGATTGGTTATTTATTGAACAGATGTTGTAAAAAATAGGATTCGGTACCGGTATAATAAATAAAATAATGTCCCTATATAAATGTCCCAATGCTAGAATAAGAATTAATGGCACGTTATCAAATAAAGTCCCTATCAGCAATGGGACGAGACAGGGCTGTCCTTTGTCCCCCTTGTTGTTTATTCTAACCATTGAATCTTTACTACTTGCAATTAGGCAAAATATAGATATAACAGGGATTAATATAGCAAACTCTCATTATAAAGTATCTGCCTTTGCAGACGATTTGCTATTTTATATCACTATATTTATTTATTTATCTATACCTAATTTAATGAATCTAATCAATTGTTTTGGGTCTCTATCCAACTTCAAATTAAATTACAACAAATCAGAAATATTAAACATCTCCCTTTCAGAACAAACAATTACTCAATTAAAAAACAATTTTCCCTTTAAGTGGGCTAAGGTATCAATAAAATATCTGGGGATCCATCTCACCCATAACGAAAAATTGCTGTATAAATTGAATTACATTCCTGCTATAGAAACAATAGATAAGGACATTGTGAGTTTTAACAATGTATGTGTCTCTTGGTTAGGAAGAGTCAACATAGTAAAAATGATATTCCTTCCTAAGTTATTACATGTATTTCAGAATATGCCTATTGAAGTCCCTTTGAGATTTTTCAATATCGTAAAATCAAAATTGTCCAAATTTATCTGGAAAGATTCGGTACCCAGAATAGCCTACAATTCATTAATTAAACCAAAGGAAAAGGGGGGAATTGGCTTACCATGTTTGAAAACTTATTATTTTGCTATGCAACTTTCTAGAGTATTAACATGGCACAACAGTGACTCCTCCAAATCCTTTATTGATGCAGAAAAAGGAGAAGAGATTCTCAGATTAGATTCTTTGATCTGGAAAGATGAAAAGAAATTTCCTTGTATGACCAAAGTAGAGGTAACAGCCCACCCTACATTAAAAACGTTTCATAGAATTAATAGTGAATATGAACTTTCTGTTTATCCCTCTATATTAACACCCATTCCAGAGAATTTATCAGCTCAAATAAATATAAGTAATACCGGATTTCCCCAGAAGGGGGAGTGCCAACCTAAATTATTCAGACTTAATGACTTTATAGAAGATAAAAAGATTATACCATTAGAAAAATTCTTACTTCTATTTGGAAACAATAACAAGAATAAAGGGTTATACAAATCCATAACGGAATATATCGGAACATTTGATATTAATTCTATAAGCAACAATCTATCTTGGTTTGAATGCATTTTTTTGAAAAATATTCATATAAAAAGACCAATTTCATTTTTCTATAGAAGTCTGATCTCAAATGGAGACGCAAAACCTCCATTTGCCCATAAGTGAGAAGAGGAATTAAACTTTAACCTTTCGACGGATGAATGGGAAAAGATTTGCATTAATACATACAAAACATTTACCTCTACAGCATCATATGAATCAGCTTATAAACTTTTGGCAAGATGGTACTTAACCCCAGTTAAATTAAAAAGCATATATGGCACCGAAGATCTCTGTTGGAGATGTAAAGAGGAAAAGGGTACCTATGAACATATTTGGTATGGATGCAAAATTTTAAAACCTTATTGGCAGGCAATACAATCTATTATTGACAAAATATACCCAAATCTTTTAAGGTTACATCCTTCCGCAGTTTTACTCTTATATGATAATAATATTAAAAAGATAATCAACATACCAACTATCAAATATATTCTAGTTTCTGCTAAGTCATTAATTCCTCGTCAATGGAAATCTAAAGAGCCTCCACTCTTAACAGAGTGGGTAAAACTAATTGAGGAGATAAGACATGCTGAAGAGGCAATAGCATATAAAAATAATGTTTTGCAAAAACACCTGAAAAATTGGAACTCCTGGATTTCTTATATGGAAAGAAATAAATGAATGTATAGCAATATTGTTATTTATTTCTAGGATAATATTAAAAACATCTTGTTCAACCATATGAGTAACTTACAATTTACATATCTGTCATGTAACACAACGGCTTATGTAATATCCTGTTAAATATTGTTGAAAAACATTTTCTTGTAGGTGTGGAAAACTTTTTCTTTCTTTTTGTCTTTTTCTTTGTATCCCCCCCCCTTCTTCATCTTCTGTACCCCTGATACTTTTTGTTATTGAAAACTTAATAAAAAGAGATTTAACAAGAAAACAGGTGCAGAACATCGTATAGCACTTGTGGGACTCACAAACTCTAAGTAGGCCTATTCCGTGCCAGAAACCACGGGAGTTACTTGACTCTGCCAACAGAATGCCAACTAAACACCCCTCAGGGGGGACCTCTACACCTCCACTATACCACCAAGTGCATTATAAGATGTTCAAACCCACACAATCCAAAGCCTCCAACAAAAACAGATATCCATTCTAGCCAATAGTCGATGACCTAGAGAATAGAAGCTCACATGGCTGCTTAATGCCTTACATATGAAATCACCGAACTGTCAATATCACATAGAAAGAGCCCACAGAATTGGTCTTCCCGCACGTGAAAACGCAACTAGACCACGCCAGGTCATCTTGAAGCTGCTAAACTACGCAGATAGACAAAATATTCTGGAGGCCTACAGAAAAACCAAAGAACTTATAAGGGTAACAAACTTTACCTCTTCCAAGACTTCTCCGCCTTAGTCACAGCGAAACAGAGATACTTCACACCGATTTGCAAACATTTATATGATACTGGACAGAAACTTTTAAAACCCTACAAATGATTGTGATCATACCGACATCCCAACCTCACCCCCACCATGACTGACTTCTCTCGCTTTATTTCACTCTACACTAGGTGAACCAGGATAATTACTCCAATCACTCTGCACACGGGAAATACAGTCAACTGACACATATGAACAGATAACTCTCTTACCTGAAATCACTTCGGCATCCCCATGGACACCCTAACAGAATTGCAAGTTGGACTTGTATGCAAATCAGACATCAGGTTTAAGGAGTAAATGAGTAAAATGTGTTTTGCATTTCCTAAAGGACATACATAGTGGCATGTCCTAAATGTCCATATATACCATGTTATTGTTAACTGTTATGAATGTTGTTTATATATTTCTATTCATTCTTCTGAGCCCAAATTACCCGCCCTATTTAACTCATTTAACCAGAGCACCTGGATACTGCTCTCTGGGACAGCTCCAGGGGCGATCGATTGCAATAGCCCATATTTCCTATGACACAAAAAGGAATAGGTTAAAAATATGACACCAGCTACTTCCGAGTCGATAACATTAAAATTCTCACCTGGAATGTAGGTGGCCTAAATACACCTACGAAAAGGAGGAAAATCCTTGACAAACTTAAAAAGGAAAACCCTCATATTATCTTACTCCAGGAAACTCACTGCACATAGGTAAAGGTAATATCCTTAAGGCTAACTGGTTAAGCCACTGCATAGAAGCCTATCTTAATTAGTAAATCACTCAACAAATATTGAAAATATTAAATGACAAGCAAGGCTGATATTTGTTATTGTTGGTAGAAATTGCAACTGTTCAATATGTTATAGCAAATGTGTATGCACCTGACGATGCTAACCAATATTTCTTCACAGAACTTTTACAACAACTGGATTCCTGGGAGGCAGCACATGTAATCATGGCAGGAGACATGAATGCTACATCGGATAGATGCCTAGATAACTCGGCTTCAAAACAAAACCACAGACAAAGCCAAACATCTTAAAACACAATGCTCGCACCTGAAACTACACAAATCTTTTCAATATACACACCCTACCTCCAAAGAATACACTTATTGCTCTGGTGTCCATAGGACTTTCTTAACATTAGCTGTAAATTCTGAGGAAGTTGTTAGAGCTGTGCATTCTATATTCCATGACAAACTGCTTCCAAAACTACACCATCAACAGCTTTTTATCAAGGACAAACAAGAAAAGTTGGAAAATCATTGTGTCAAAATGCAATTTTTTTCCTATGGGTGTACACTCTAGTTAACATTAGCTGTAACTTCTGAGGAAGTTGGCAGAACTGTCCATTCTATATTTCATAAGAAACAGCTTCCAAAACTATACCATCAAGGTTTTTTTTATCAAGGACAAACATCAAGAAAAGTTGGAAAATCCCTTTGTCAAAATGCAATTTTTTTTGCTATTAACTGTAACATCTGAGAAAGTTGTTTCCTTCCTTGCCAGCCATTGTAGAGCAACCATCATAGCCTTGACCATATAGTTTGTCCATATTGAGACCAAACTTTATACATTGTTCCATAATTACATTAGCAATGAATGTGGCATCAAATGCCTTTAATGTAGCAAACCCAAGAAATTCTTCCCTGATTTTAACTGGGGTAATAGTTAGATCTACACCAAGAGACAACTGCTCATGCCCAGATATATCAGCACTTTCATCTGCAATAACTGAGAAACCAAAAGAGCTGTTTGCAGCAGAAATTCTCTCCGTATTCGCAGAGTGCTATCAGTTCATTTTCTACACAAACTGATGTATAACGTGCATTAACAGGTGCATTTTTCAAATGATTTTTTAGGATCTCATCTCCTGATTCAATACGAAACTCAAAGAGGGCTTGTACATTGCCTGATGTGCTTGTTTTCCCTCGTAGAGCTTTCTTCAACCTGATGTTTAAATGCACTGTTAACTTGACACACAATGCTCTGTTCTGGGTGACTTCTTACATTTATGAAATGTGTTGCATCATCATCTGCTTGTTTGTGCCATGTAGTTAAAGAGTGTTTTCTAGCACTGTTGTGAAAGTCTCTATACTTCAAGAAAGGAGCAGTTATAAAGGCACCTTGAAAGCCACGATGGAAAGGCTGGGGAAAAATTACACAATATTTGCATAGTACTCCTTTAAGGTATGGTGAATAACTAATCCAGTTATATTGCTTTAACCACACATGGCGGAAACAACGTGGCCCTTTGGCATCCTTCCTAAAATCATAGGCCTCAGGGGGAGTGAAAACCTTCATAAGCAGCTCATGTTTTCTCTCATCTACAAGTTGTGATGCCAACTTAACATATAACCCAATGTCATTCACATCAGCACCTTCATGGGTATCTGTACCTTCAAGTGACCTTGACGATTCCTCCTGTGAAGATGATGGAAACTGAGGTGGACATGATCCAGTTGTTTGTTGAAATTGTTCTCCTGTTTGTGGAACTTGAAGACCTTCAGATTGCAGTTCAAATTGCTTGTTGTTGGAGTGAAAGTGCCAATGATCCTTGTTGCTGAACTTCAAGTGCCACCACGTTTTCTGAGATGAACATTTTGCAGCTGCTGCTTCCTGACATGAAGTTGCTGAAGTTCCCTCTGATTCACGAAGCTTCTGTTTTTTAAAGTAATGTCGGATATCCATTCCTCAAAAGATGAAAAATGTTTTGCAATATTATGGCGAAAGTGCAATATTTCTTACAAAAATCAGTGCAAAATCAGTACTCACTTAAAAGTAAAGGATTTAGTAGCAGCCAAGAAATGACTAAATAGTACACTGTGGGGGTCATTTATCAACACTGGGCAAAATTGCCCATGGGCAGTAACCAGTAGCAACCAGTCAAATTGCTGCTTTCATTATTCTACTTGCAGCTGGCTTTAAAAAGTTAATCACACAGTTAAAAACACATACTATACACATCACACTGCAGGAGTAATGAAGAACTTAAAAAACACTGTTATATTTTGTGACAGGCCAAGAATGTGGTATGATCATCTGTATGGCAGCCTAGGTAAACATGCAGCCAATACAAATTATAGGTGCCACACACATCACTCTATTAGAAATAACTGGTTAGAAATAGTGTGCTTGAGGGAGGCAAAATGACAAGCTATTGTATTAAATGGCATTTAGTTCCATTATATATGCACAAAAAGTCAAAGTATAAATACAATAAGTAAAATAAGTGACAGTTCTAACCCACTGTGTAAATAATAAACTGCAGCCGGTGTGGGACCTTCAGCTTCCATATTATCATATAGAGCAGATGAGTGGGTGCATTATCTATACTGAGATACTCCATACCATCATACAGAGTAGTGTGTGCATTACTAGTGCAAATATACTCCATACATATGTTAATGATCTATAAAATTTACACAGTACCATTATACAGAACACAAAGTTAATCACTGTACATTTTGTGCTATTAGGGAAACATTGGTGCTCCTAGGGAAATCCTAATATGTAGAATCATGGGAGCAACTCTCCACCGTCTATACATTTTTCACCTTTCTACAGATGCAGCCACTGGGATTTGTGTGTTAAATGCGTCCTGACAAGTTAATTGAAGAACGGTGTTATCTAAAGTTGATTTTGCCTAAGCTATGGGTTCGGGGCACAATGGTGAACTCTTTAATTGGATGGAATGCTGTGACACAATATTCTGTGCTAATGGGATAGATGAGTTAAGTTATTCTGTGTCAAATGCACAATCCAAATTTGTCCTTGTGAGGAAAAAGCACAGGGTATTCAAGTCCTGATAAATTAACTTTTTAATTCAATTAATTCATTAATATTAAAGGGGTGGTTCACCTTCAAGTTAACTTTTAGTATATTGTAGAAGGGCCAATTCTAAGAAACTTTTCAGTTGGTCTTCATAATCTTCATAATTTATTTTTCATTTATTTTCATAGTTTTTTGAATGATTTGCAAATTTCTTCTGTTTCTTTGCAGCTTTCAAATGGGGGTCACTCCTGGAGAGAAACTCCTGGGCACAGTGGGCTGGAGAGAAAAGGGCAGGTCCTCACCTATTTTTTTTTCAGCGCTTAGTCAGCTCAGCAGCCTCAGCTCGCGCGCTCGTCCTCCCAAAGCACCCTGGCGAGTGGCGACGTGACGTCGCATTGCGTCTGCGACGTCACGTTGCGTCGGCGACGTCACGTTGCGTCGGCGACGTCACGTTGCGTCGGCGACGTCACGTTGCGTCGGCAACATCGCGGCGGCATCCGTGACGTCAATCAGAGTCAGCCCGGCCCGGAGACTGGGGGAGGCAGTTGGGAAGAATTTGGGCCTGGCTGTGGGTAAAATTAAGCGCTGCGTGCAGAGAGATTTTGTTGTGTATTCCGCAATATTTTCCGTATAGTAACAGTAAGGGCTAGTCCACACGGGGAGATAGCGACGCGTTTGCGGTCGCGGCGACAAAGCGCTGCGACAGTCGCCGCGACCGGCGCAGGCGACAGTTTTGTATGGGCGCCTATGTAAAAACGCCTGTGCTAACCACACGAGGCGATGCGCTTTTCAACAGTCGCCTGAAAAAGCCTGGCGAGGCATTTTGTCGCCGCGACCGCAAACGCGTCGCTATCTCCCCGTGTGGACTAGCCCTAAAAGACCCTCTCCAGATGGTCTCTTGGAATTGTGTCCCACCTATTTCTTATCTTGCATTTTATTACAAGACAGGATGAGCTCCTTTGAAGGAGTCATAAAAACTCAGGATACCTTCTACCTAAGGATTAATTACAATCGGTCTATATATATATATTACTACAGATTTGTGTCGACAGTCCCAGGGGGAGCACTACCCCCTCTTGCCCCCCTCTGTGGACGCCCATGGTTAGAACTGTGCATTCTATATTCCATAACAAACTGCTTCCAAAACTACACCATCAACAGCTTTTTATCAAGGACAAAAAAGAAAAGTTGAAAAATCACTGTGTCAAAATGCATTTTTTTCCTATGGGTGTACACTCTAGTTAACATTAGCTGTAACTTCTAAGGAAGTTGGCAGAACTGTACTTTCTATATTTCATAACAAACAGCTTCCAAAACTATACCATCAAGATTTTTTTTTATCAAGGACAAACATCGAGAAAAGTTGGAAAATCACAGTGTCAAAATGCAATTTTTTTCCTATGGGTCTACACTCTAGTTAACATTGACTGTAACTTCTGAGAAAATTGTTAGAACTGCGCATTCTATATTCCATATCAAACAGCTTCAAAAACTACACTATCAACAGCTTTTTATCAAGGACAAACAAGAAAAGTTGGAAAATCACTGTGTCAAAATGCAATTTTTTTCCTATGGGTGTACACTCTAGTTAAAATTAGCTGTAACTTCTGAGGAAGTTGGCAGAACTGTCCATTCAATATTTCATAACAAACAGCTTCCAAAACTATACCATCAAGGTTTGTTTTATCAAGGACAAACATCAAGAAAAGTTGGAAAATCACTTTGTCAAAATGCAATTTTTTTTTACTATCGGCGTAAAAATTAACTGTAACTTCTGAGAATGTTGTTAGAACTGTGCATTCTATATTCGATAACAAACAGCTTCAAAAACTACACCATCAACCGCTTTTTATCAAGGACAAACCTCAAGAAAAGTTGGAAAATCACTGTGTCAAAATGCAATTTTTTTCCGATAGTTAACATTAGCTGTAACTTCTGAGGAGGTTGGCAGAACTGTCCATTCTACATTTCATAACAAACAGCTTCCAAAACTATACCATCAAGGTTTTTTTTATCAAGGACAAACCTCAAGAAATCTTGGAAAATCACTGTGTCAAAATGCAGTTTTTTTCTTCTAGTTAACATTAGCTGTAAATTCTGAGGAAGATTTTACAACTGTGCATTCTATATTCCATAACAAACTGCTTCCAAAACTACACCAACAAAAGCATTTTATCAAGGACAAAAAAAAAAGTTGGAAAATCACTGTGTAAAAATGCAATTTTTTTCCTATGGGTGTACAACTCTAGTTAACATTAGCTGTAACTTCTTAGGAAGTTGTCAGAACTGTCCATTCTATATTTTCATAACAGCTTCTAAAACTACAACATCAAGGTTTTTTTTTTATCAAGGACAAACATCGGGAAATCTTGGAAAATCACTGTCAGATTGCAATTTTTTTCTTCTAGTTAACATTAGCTGTAAATTCTGAGGAAGTTTTTACAACAGTGCATTCTATATTCCATAACAAACTGCTTCCAAAACTACACCATCAACAGCTTTTTATCAAAGACAAACAAGACAAGTTGGAAAATCACTGTGTCAAAATGCAATTATATTTCCTTTGGGTGTAAACTCTAGTTAACATTAGCTATAATTTCTGTGCATTCTAACTTTTCATAACAAACAGGTTCCCAAACTACAACATCAAGGATTGTTTTTTATCAAGGACAAACATCGAGAAATCTAGGAAAAACACTGTGTCAAAATGCAATTTTTTTCTTCTAGATAACATTAGCTGTAAATTCTGAGTAAGTTTTTACAACAGTGCATTCTATATTCCATAACAAACTGCTTCCAAAACTACAAAATCAACAGCTTTTTCTCAAAGACAAACAAGACAAGTTGGAAAATCACTGTGTCAAAATGCAATTATATTTCCTATGGGTGTACACTCTAGGTTAACATTAGCTGTAACTTCTGAGGAAGTTGGCAGAACTGTCCATTCAATATTTCATAACAAACAGCTTCCAAAACTATACCATCAAGGTATAGGACAAACATCAAGAAAAGTTGGAAAATCATTTTGTCAAAATGCAATTTTTTTTACTATCGGCGTAAAAATTAACTGTAATTACTTAGAATGTTGTTAGAACTGTGCATTCTATATTCGATAACAAACAGCTTCAAAAACGACACCATCAACCGCTTTTTATCAAAGACAAACAAGAAAAGTTGGAAAATCACTGTGTCAAAATGCAATTTTTTTCCCATGGGTGTACACTCTAGTTAACATTAGCTGTAACTTCTTAGGAAGTTGTCAGAACTGTCCATTCTATATTTTCATAACAACTTCCAAAACTACAACATCAAGGTTTTTTTTTATCAAGGACAAACATCGGGAAATCTTGGAAAATCACTGTGTCAGAATGCAATTTTTTTCTTCTAGTTAACATTAGCTGTAAATTCTGAGGAAGTTTTTACAACTGTGCATTCTATATTCCATAACAAACTGCTTCCAAAACTACACCATCAACAGCTTTTTATCAAGGACAAACAAGGAAAGTTGGAATATCACTGTGTCAAAATGCATTTTTTTTCCTATGGGTGTACACTAGTTAACATTAGCTTTAACTTCTTAGGAAGTTGGCAGAACTGTCTATTCTATATTTCATAACAAACAGCTTCCAAAGCTATACCTTCAAGGTTTGTTTTATAAAGTTGTCCTTTAAAAAAAGTTGGAAAATCACTGTGTCAAAATGCAATTTTTTTCTTCTAGTTAACATTAGCTGTAACTTCTGAGGAGGTTGTCAGAACTGTCCATTCTACATTTCATAACAAACAGCTTCCAAAACTATACCTTCAAGGTTTTTTTATCAAGGACAAACCTCAAGAAATCTTGGAAAATCACTGTGTCAAAATGCAGTTTTTCTCTTCTAGTTAACATTAGCTGTAAATTCTGAGGAAGTTTTTACAACTGTGCATTCTATATTCCATAACAAACTGCTTCCAAAACTACACCACCAAAAGCTTTTTATCAAGGACAAACAAGACAAGTTGGAAAATCACTGTGTCAAAATGCAATTATATTTCCTATGGACACTCTAGTTAACATTAGCTGTAACTTCTGAGGAAGTTGGCAGAACTGTCCATTCAATATTTCATAACAAACAGCTTCCAAAACTATACCATCAAGGTTTGTTTTATCAAGGACAAACAAGGAAAGTTGGAATATCACTGTGTCAAAATGCATTTTTTTTTCCTATGGGTGTACACTCTAGTTAACATTAGCTGTAACTTCTTAGGAAGTTGTCAGAACTGTCCATTCTATATTTTCATAACAGCTTCCAAAACTACAACATTAAGTTTTTTTTTTATCAAGGACAAACATCGGGAAATCTTGGAAAATCACTGTGTCAGAATGCAATTTTTTTCTTCTAGTTAACATTACCTGTAAATTCTGAGGACGTTTTTACAACAGTGCATTCTATATTCCATAACAAACTACTTCCAAAACTACACCATCATCAGCTTTTTCTCAAAGACAAACAAGACAAGTTGGAAAATCACTGTGTCAAAATGCAATTATATTTCCTATGGACACTCTAGTTAACATTAGCTGTAACTTCTGAGGAAGTTGGCAGAACTGTCCATTCAATATTTCATAACAAACAGCTTCCAAAGCTATACCATCAAGGTTTGTTTTATCAAGGACAAACAAGGAAAGTTGGAATATCACTGTGTCAAAATGCATTTTTTTTCCTATGGGTGTACACTCTAGTTAACATTAGCTGTAACTTCTTAGGAAGTTGTCATAACTGTCCATTCTATATTTTCATAACAGCTTCCAAAACTATAACATCAAGTTTTTTTTTTTTATCAAGGACAAACATCGGGAAATCTTGGAAAATCACTGTCAGATTGCAATTTTTTTCTTCTAGTTAACATTAGCTGTAAATTCTGAGGAAGTTTTTACAACAGTGCATTCTATATTCCATAACAAACTGCTTCCAAAACTACACCATCAACAGCTTTTTCTCAAAGACAAACAAGACAAGTTGGAAAATCACTGTGTCAAAATGCAATTATATTTCCTATGGGTGTAAACTCTAGTTAACATTAGCTATAATTTCTGTGCATTCTAACTTTTCATAACAAACAGGTTCCCAAACTACAACATCAAGGATTGTTTTTTATCAAGGACAAACATCGAGAAATCTAGGAAAAACACTGTGTCAAAATGCAATTTTTTTCTTCTAGATAACATTAGCTGTAAATTCTGAGGAAGTTTTTACAACTGTGCATTCTATATTCCATAACAAACTGCTTCCAAAACTACACCACCAAAAGCTTTTTATCAAGGACAAAAAAGAAAAGTTGGAAAATCACTGTGAAAAATGCAATTTTTTTCCCATGGGTGTACACTCTAGTTAACATTAGCTGTAACTTCTTAGGAAGTTGTCAGAACTGTCCATTCTATATTTTCATAACAGCTTCCAAAACTACATCAATTTTTTTTTTATCAAGGACAAACATCGGGAAATCTTGGAAAATCACTGTCAGATTGCAATTTTTTTCTTCTAGTTAACATTAGCTGTAAATTCTGAGGAAGTTTTTACAACAGTGCATTCTATATTCCATAACAAACTGCTTCCAAAACTACACCATCAACAGCTTTTTCTCAAAGACAAACAAGACAAGTTGGAAAATCACTGTGTCAAAATGCAATTCCTATTTCCTATGGGTGTACACTCTAGTTAACATTAGCTGTAACTTCTGAGGAAGTTGGCAGAACTGTCCATTCAATATTTCATAACAAACAGCTTCCAAAGCTATAGCTTCAAGGTTTGTTTTTACCAAGGACAAACATCAAGAAAAGTTGGAAAATCATTTTGTCAAAATGCATTTTTTTTCCTATGGATGTACACTCTAGTTAACATTAGCTTTAACTTCTTAGGAAGTTGGCAGAACTGTCTATTCTATATTTCATAACAAACAGCTTCCAAAGCTATAAGCTTCAAGGTTTGTTTTACCAAGGACAAACATCAAGAAAAGTTGGAAAATTAGTGTGTCAAAATGCAATTTTTTTCCTATGGGTGTAAACTCTAGTTAACATTAGCTATAATTTCTGTGCATTCTAACTTTTCATAACAAACAGGTTCCCAAACTACAACATCAAGGTTTGTTTTTTATCAAGGACAAACATCGAGAAATCTAGGAAAAACACTGTGTCAAAATGCAATTTTTTTCTTCTAGATAACATTAGCTGTAAATTCTGAGGAAGTTTTTACAACTGTGCATTCTATATTCCATAACAAACTGCTTCCAAAACTACACCATCAAAAGCTTTTTATCAAGGACAAAAAAGAAAAGTTGGAAAATCACTGTGAAAAATGCAATTTTTTTTCTTATGGGTGTACACTCTAGTTAACATTAGCTGTAACTTTTTTGTAGGCTATTCTGGGTACCGAATCTTTCCAGATAAATTTGGACAATTTTGATTTTACGATATTGAAAAATCTCAAAGGGACTTCAATAGGCATATTCTGAAATATATGTAATAATTTAGGAAGGAATATCATTTTTACTATGTTGACTCTTCCTAACCAAGAGACACATAATTGTTAACACTCACAATGTCCTGGGGGCGTGGTTTGGCGCGCAAACAAGATGGCTGCATAGTCAGTGAGCTCCGTACCAAAGCCGACATTTAAGCCTGAATACAGCTTTTACAACAGCTTCTTCACATCCGGGCTGCCGTAAGGACGTAAGGGGCAGCACTTGCTATGGGCCGGAGGAAACATAAAGACCCGAATGGCACCATTTCACCCTACCTTAAGCGTTCACAATCAGGCCGCGCCAGACGGGAGAAACAAGATGGCGGCGATCTGAGGCCCTCGGCACCTAACTCCCCGGCGCAGTCTTCCGTAAGTGAAAGTTCAGGGGATCCGGGGGCCTCCTCTCCCCAAACATATAGCCAGATGGAGATGCCTGATATAGCAGAGGAATCTGCTGAAGCGATCACTACTACCTATCTTATGACGCAGCTGCAATCCCTTCATGATCAGCTGACGGCCTCCATTTCCCAATCCATAAAGTCTGCTATCTCGGACTTTAAGGCTGATTTAACTTCTCTTGGCGAACGCACAGATAAATTGGAGGGGAATGCTGATGAGCTTTTGCAGCGCCAAGTTTTTCTGGAGGATGAGAATGCGGCCCTTAGAGAGGAAATTGAGCATTTGAAAACGCAACAGGAGGATATTGAGAACAGGGAGCGGAGAAACAATCTGCATATTAGAGGTATCCCTAACACAGTCTCGACTCCTGATTTACGCACCTATCTCAGGGGGCTTTTTTCCTCCATAAACCTAGACTTACCCCCAGAAGCATGGAGAATGGATAGAGCTCATAGAGCTCTGGGAAGCAATTCCTCCAACTTACCCAAGGATGTGGTGGTTCGTCTCCACTATTTTGAGAGTAAAGACTCGATTATACAGAAGCTCCGTAATCAACAGCAACTCTCCCACCAGGGTGCAACCATACAAATATTTAATGATCTCTCTTTGACCACCTTGCCTATTACGCAGGCTTCGTGCTTCGAGACCCCAAATTGGGATCCCAACTACTCTCACAGTTGGGGATTGGAGGGAGAGAGTCCCCACCGAAAGCTCCTTCTCCACCGTGTTCTAGGCCCTCTCCTTTGTGGACCGCAGTATCGCCGAAGCCGCCACGCACTCAAAGCTCTCCTGCTGAGAGATCTACGCCGACGTCGCCTACATGAGGACTCTGGCCCATGTAATTTTGTGTTAAATTCTGGATTTGCTGAATGAAGGAGACATGGTCATCTTTGCTGTTCACTACGACCCCCTGATGCCCACCATTTATAATTGCAGTCGGATGTACGTGATTTTCTCCTATTCAACTCATTTGCCTACTGGTAGGCCTTCACACCCTTGCTGAGGCCTTGAAGGGTCACCAGGTTTTGTTTTTCTATACTGATCATGCTGGCAAGACGGGATCTTTTTCGACTTTCTAGTTGGTTTTACTATTTTGATTCTGTTCCGTTTATTACTTTTTTACTCTTTTTATTTTTTTTATGGCACACACGAATGAGCCCTGTGGTCGTCTGACTCGGCAGATTCTGTTGGGGATGGTTGCACGATTTTTGATGTGTTTTCGTAAATGGTTTCTATTTACTTGTGCATTTAGGTGGTATAATATTTGTTGGAAATGTTTATTTACCTTTGCATATTTGCCTTTGCTGATAGTCCAAGTCTGGAAGGATAAGTTGCATGACCCATTCAATTTTTTTAATGGCTAACATTACCTCATTGAATGTCAATGGCTTGAATTCCCCGCTCAAACGAGCTTTACTTTATAGGGAACTCAAATCCTTGAATTCCTCTATTTTTTGTATTCAGGAGACGCATCATAGGCAGTTCACTGATCACTGGTATATTAAACATAGTGACTACCCGCATTGTTACCGAGCGTCCGGACCCATGAAAAAAGCGGGGGTCGCTATTTTGATTCATAAATATAGTAATTTTACTTGCTCGACACAATTAGCTGACCCCTCTGGTCATTACCTTATCCTTTCTGGACATCTGGGTACAGTTCCTGTAATTTTGTTGAATTTGTATGTGCCGAATAAGATACCATTGGCTTGCCTTAGGAAGGTCCTGTTAAAGACTGCTTCATTTAACAATGTCAATATGATTGTAGCTGGAGACTTCAATATGATTCATTCCCCGTCCAGGGATAGACAAGCCCTACATAATTCTCTACCACCCACGGTTACTGATCAGACTTCTGTTCAATTCAGAACACTATTGCGTTCCTACTATTTACAAGATGTGTGGAGGCTCCAAAATCCCTCTTCTAGAGAATATACATTCTATTCGCATGCACACAAAGTGCATACTAGGATAGATTATATATTTTTAACGTCTCCACTTACCTCTTTGGATTATACTGCGAAATTACATCCCATTTTCATGGGCAGATCATGCTCCGATAGAATTGATTGTTCACACTACTAACCTGCATACCCACAAAAGTCACTGGAGGATGAATGATCACTTGTTGAAGTCTCCAGCTGTCAGGGATCAAATTGCTGCTCAACTGAAAGAATACTTTCTTATTAATCAGCCCTCTGAGTCTTCGCAAAATACACTTTGGGAGGCACATAAGGCTGTTATACGGGGAATATGCATTGCCTCTTCCTCTTCTCTTAAGAAAAATAAGGCTTTGCAATATGATCAACTCACGGCTGCCTTACAAAAGGAGGTGAAGAGACAGGCTAATTACCCAACGATACATACCTTATCTAAAATTATTTCCTTAAGAAATGCATTGCGAGATTTGAAAATAGCTGATGCAGATAAACTGTTAACTATGTACAGACAGATCTATTATGAAAAAGCCAATAAGGCACACACGCTGTTAGCGAACAAGCTTAGAACTAAGCAGGCTCTCCAAACTCCACAGCTTATTCGTACTAACGGAGGGCTGGTTAGTGCTCTGCAAGATATTGCTAAGGCATTTCATAATTATTATGCCCAACTTTATAATTTATTTCTTGCTGGGGGTAGTGACACCTTGTCGCGGAAACAGGACGACTTTCTCCTTAAAGCCAGTCTCCCTAAATTAGATCCCTTAGAGGTGGAATCCCTTAACAAACCGGTTACTGCCGAGGAACTTCTTGAGGTGTTAAAAGGCATGCCGGCGAATAAATCACCGGGTCCGGACGGGCTGCCTTATATGGCTACTACAAAACATTTCAGGAATTATTAGTACAGCATATGGTTCCATTATTTAATGATTGGATGTCAGGTACGCCAATACCTAATACAGTGCTCAACTCCTACAATACCCTCATCCCGAAGCCGGAGAAAGATCATACCCTCTGTGCCAATTACCGTCCCATTGCATTACTTAACTAACTCTGATCTGAAAATATTCACCAAATTGTTAGCCTCTCGGCTGAACATTATCCTCCCGAAATTGATAGATTTGGACCAAGTGGGTTTCATATTAGGTAGGAAAGCGAGTGATAACATCCGTAGGGCGTTATCGATAACTGATTTTATTAACAAACATAAGATACCAGCACTTCTGCTTAGTTTTAGACGCAGAGAAGGCGTTTGATCGCTTGCGGTGGAGTTTTATGTTTCGGACGCTTCACAGCATGGGATTTCACGCCCCCTTTATTTCAGCCTTGCATTCCCTTTACTCTACGCCACCTGGTAAAACTTCCAGGGGTCTTATCACAGCCTTTGCAGATAGGTAATGGTACACGACAGGGCTGTCCCTTATCCCCACTTCTGTTTGCTTTATGTATTGAGCCACTGGCAGCAGCCATACGGCAATCCCCTGATATATTTGGAGTTGTAGTGGGTACACAGACATTTAAGATAGGATTGTATGCAGACGATATTTTGCTAACACTTACCTCTCCGCAAACTTCTTTACCAAATCTTCACCAGTTATTGGAGAACTATGGACACTTAGGGTATAAAGTTAACCATGATAAGTCTGAGGCACTCCCTCTTCACATCACGGGCTCAAACCTAAAACTTTTGCAGATTAATTTCCCATACCGCTGGCCTTTAGATTCTGTCAAGTACTTGGGTATCAAGCTTACAGCTGACTATACTTCCTTATATAAACAGAATTATGTGCCCCTCCTGACAGCTTTGAAACGTGATCTCCAAACGTGGCATACTTATAATTTATCCTGGGTGGGTAGAATAGCCGCAACTAAGATGAATCAACTTCCGAGACTTTTGTATTTTTTTGACACCCTGCCTTTGATGGTACCGAAATCAGCGATAGACAATTTACAAAGGGCGATTATGAACTTTGTATGGGCGGGTAAAAGACGTCATGTAGCACGTCACACACTGTTTGCCCATCACACGCAAGGCGGATTGGCAATCCCTAACTTGTCAAATTATTATAAGGCTGCGCAACTTAAACAGGCAATGGACTGGGTTGATTATGTTCCACGCACTAAATGGGCATCTTTGGAACTTTCTTACTGTCATACCCCACATTTTGCTTATTACTTATGGACTACACATAAACCTCCTTGCTACCCTACTCTGTTGAGGCCGACTTTTCATACACTAACCTTATGGCAACGAACAATAGCTAAACATAAACTTTTACCCACCCCACCTCCGCTGTTACCTCTTTGGGGTAATCCAGATTTGTCTGCATGCTTACAACACACTCATATTTCTCCTAACTTAACGATTCCTTTGTTCCAACTTTCTAAGGTGTTTCACCTACTCACCAGGAAGTTAAAAAGCTACCAGGATTGTAATTCAGATACGGGGGAAGTTAACCTTTCGAGATTTCGGTATCTTCAATTGAGGCATTTTGTTTTAGCTATTGTTCCTAAGGGCATACTACCTCCTATTGACCCGCTGTCAGCACTGTGCCGCCTAGGTTATATTCAAAGGGGGCTAACATCACGGTGGTATTACTTGTTGAACTCTATCAATTTGGAAACACATCCTCATGCTTACATGCAAAAGTGGGAGGCTGATCTGCAATGTACTATAGATTTGCCTAGATGGCAGAGAATGTGGGAGAATGCTTCAAAAAGTTCTATATGCACTATTATCAAGGAAAATATATACAAATTGCAAATGAGGTGGTATCATACTCCAGCACTACTGCATCAATTGTTCCCTCAAACTTCTTCTCCCACGTGTTGGAGATGCAATACTGGGGTGGGTACTATTTTACACATTTTCTGGTCGTGCCCGGTGATTTTAGGCTTCTGGGACTCTGTGTGTAAATGTTTAGGAAAAGTGCTTCCCTCACCTGTTCCTAAAGATCCGATTATATTTGTCTTAGGGGATACTATTCCTCACGTTGCAACCCCACTGCAGAGACTGGCAAATTCTATTCTGTCAGTGGCTAGGTGCTGCATAGCCAGTAAATGGAAGGGGACATCCCCACCTTCTGAACAAGAGTTGTTAAATCGGATTCGATATGTCAGAAGGATGGACTTTTTAACAGCTTTACGTAGTGACACAGTTGACCGCTTTAATAGCATTTGCGGCAATTGGGATATAGCCCAGGAAGTACTTCCTGGTTAACATAGTTTGCCACCCATGCTACCTTCCTTATTTGCCCAACCCTGTCGTGCTGGGATGTTCATACCACTTTGTTCTGTCTGCTCGGGGTGCCCTATATATGAGATGTTGCTGCTGCTATGCTGAAACTCATTTGTGTGTGTAGCTATGTTGAGTCTTCTGTTTTTCTTTTTCTTTATTTTTCATCACTTCCGGCTTATTATGTACACTGTGCCATTTGATTTCCAGATGTGGGATTACACTTTCTGAGTGATTGTTAATAGGAGATGACGGGGCGTGGTCTGGACACTGAGCTGACTGGCTGCCTGAGCCTGCTGCTCTCTGCCTAAGACACTGATTATAGCGACTCAAAGCACCCTGAGAAGCCCCAGTCTGAGCTGAAACTGTGTGTGAACATCCAGAGAACAGCATGGATTACAGGAAAGTAAGCTATGGGAAGAAAAAAACCCTTACTAAGCCTAGGAAGCTGTCGGATTACTATGAGGAAGAAGGACAAGATGGCGCCCACAAACAACAACGAGGAGGCCATGAGGGCTCACCATTTCATACCCCTCTATCACAGAAGAACAGGTACTCCCCTCTATATTCCACCCCCTATCACCATTCTGAACCTGGGGAACAAGAGGAGGATAGTGACGAGGACCAAGCTGACACCTCGAGATCCCGCAGTCCTCTGAAGCCTAAACCTCAATCAGACCAGAGGGATTCCCCAGGAGCCCAGGTAGGACCGGCTTCACAAGCCTCATTCCCAGCACCCCCACTAGCTGCCCTCCAGGATCCCCTGGTGGATTTCCCAGCCACAGAGCAAGCTATGTCCCAGCAATTCTTTAAGCAGTTCATGATATCTTTTAAGACTGTCATGCAGAACAGCATGGGTGAGATCAGAGCGGACATGAAACTGCTTGCAGGACATATGTCGCAGTTTGCACAAGAAACTGATCACAGAGTCTCCAAGTTAGAGAAAAGGATTGCTGAGATGTCTGTAGCGCATAATGAACTGATTGATGCACATGGGGAACTGCTGGAGGAAGTAAAATGGATGAAGGAGAAGATTATAGATGGGGAAGACCGCAATAGAAGGAACAATGTAAAGATAAGAGGGGTTCCTGAGTCAGTCTCAACAAATTCTCTGAAGGGGTATGTGGTAGACATGCTTAAAGCCACCTTGCCCAACATTCCAGATAGTGAGCTCATAGTGGACAGGGCACATAGACTCCCAAAGCCTCCACACATACATGAAAACCTACCCAGAGATGTGATAGTGAGAATCCACTTTTTTCATGTGAAAGAGGTGTTCCTAGCCTCTACCAGGAACGAGAAGAAGCTGCCAGATCCCTTTGGAAAGCTTACCCTTTATTCAGACTTATCACAGGCAACGCTGCAAGCCAGAAGGGAGTTCAGCCAGGTATCTGCTACACTGCGTTACAAAGGGATCCAGTACTCGTGGGGGTTCCCCACAAAAATGATCATCAAAGACCAAGGGGTGACCCACATTGTAAAATCGGTGAAGGAGGGTTTTGACTTGCTGAAAAAGTGGAAAATACCCCTGTTCCTACCTAAAGAAGGAAGACAGGTGAAACCACCACCACCGGCACCATCATCTAAGCAGACACCAATGGATGTCACCCAGGATCAATCTGAAGATGGGAAGTCAGCAGAAGCTTCTTCGGGACCTTGAATCAGCATTGCAGTGTCTTGCCACAAATTGTTTTCTTTTTTTTTCCCCCAACAGACTGTTAATACTCTAGAAAGTTGCATAGCAAAATAATACGTTTTAAAACATGGTAAGCCAATTCCCCCCTTTTCCTTTGGTTTAATTAATGTATTGTAGGCTATTCTGGGTACCGAATCTTTCCAGATAAATTTGGACAATTTTGATTTTACGATATTGAAAAATCTCAAAGGGACTTCAATAGGCATATTCTGAAATATATGTAATAATTTAGGAAGGAATATCATTTTTACTATGTTGACTCTTCCTAACCAAGAGACACATACATTGTTAAAACTCACAATGTCCTTATCTATTGTTTCTATAGCAGGAATGTAATTCAATTTATACAGCAATTTTTCGTTATGGGTGAGATGGATCCCCAGATATTTTATTGATACCTTAGCCCACTTAAAGGGAAAATTGTTTTTTAATTGAGTAATTGTTTGTTCTGAAAGGGAGATGTTTAATATTTCTGATTTGTTGTAATTTAATTTGAAGTTGGATAGAGACCCAAAACAATTGATTAGATTCATTAAATTAGGTATAGATAAATGTGGCTTAGTGATATAAAATAGCAAATCGTCTGCAAAGGCAGATACTTTATAATGAGAGTTTGCTATTTTAATCCCTGTTATATCTATATTTTGCCTAATTGCAAGTAGTAAAGATTCAATGGTTAGAATAAACAACAAGGGGGACAAAGGACAGCCCTGTCTCGTCCCATTGCTGATAGGGACTTTATTTGATAACGTGCCATTAATTCTTATTCTAGCATTGGGACATTTATATAGGGACATTATTTTATTTATTATACCGGTACCGAATCCTATTTTTTCCAACATCTGTTCAATAAATAACCATTCTACTCTATCAAAGGCTTTTTCAGCATCCATAGATAGTATTAGGGCCTCCTCGTTTTTCTTTTTCATATACTTTATTATGTTTACAGCTCTAATTGTATTATTTTTCCCTTCTCTGCCAGGTACAAAACCCGCTTGGTCAAAATGGTCAAAAAAAACACTAATTCTATTGGCAAGTAATTTTGCAAATAATTTTTGATCTATGTTAATAAGGGAAATTGGCCTATAACTAGCGCATTCAGTAGGATCTTTTCCTGGTTTGTGAATAACTGTAATGTGGGCTTCTTGGGATTGTTCTGGAATTTGAGAGTGTCTATTCTGTGAGTTAAATAACTCCAGCAATATAGGGACTAAGATTTTATCAAAGATTTTATAATAGCTCGCCGAGAATCCATCTGGGCCTGGGCTTTTGCCCAGTGGAAGATTCTTTATTGCTTTTTGCAGTTCCTCCTCATTAAAAGGTTTGTCTAATTCTTCGGCTATACCCTTATCTAAGGAAGGGATTTTAATTTGGGAAAGAAATTGGTTAATTTGTTTTTTCTTTATTTCTATGTGAGAATTATTAGCATATTGTTTGTTTAAATTATAGAGTCTGGTATAATAATCTTGAAAACATTTTGCTATATCTGTAGTTGTATGTACCATTTGTTGCTTATCATTTTTCATTTTTAAAAGGTATGATTTTATAAATTGAGATTTCAACTTGCTTGCTAGATATTTGCCACATTTATTACTATTTTCATATAGGTATTGCTTAATCCTTGTGTAGGCTTTGTTGGAGATTGTATCTAGAAGTATTTTTAAATCTTTTCTTTTTTCTTTTAACTCCTTAAAGACCTTATCTGATAAGTATTTTTTATGTAGGGATTCTAAATTATGTATATCTTTCAGTAATGAGTTTATTTTCTTCTCCCTTTCTTTTTTAGCAAAGGAGCCCAAAGAAATCAACAAACCTCTTATCGTGCACTTATGTGCTTCCCATCTGTTATGTAAAGAAGTATCATTCACATTATTTTCTAAGAAGAATTGTTTGAGTCTCTTGGTGATTTTTTCTTTAAAGGGTTCTTGGCTAATCAGATTGTCATTTATTTTCCAGTTAAAATGAGGTTTCAGCAAATTGGGAAGTTTAAATATCAAGTTCACTGGGCAATGGTCAGATAAAAGAGAGTTTTCTATTGACACACTTTTAACGAGTTCTAGGAATCTGTGTTCCAGAAAAATATAATCTATTCTTGAATAGCTTTTATGAGCACAGGAATAGTGTGTATAGTCTCTCTCATCTGCATGGGAAGCTCTCCAAGTATCAGCAAATAAGTTGTCATGTAAATATACCTTTGATCAGTGAACATGGTAAATTAGATTTTTTGGATGAAGTGTCCATTAAGGGGTTAAGTGGGATGTTAAAGTCACCTCCCAAAATTACTATCCCTTCTTGAAAGGATTTAAGCTTTAATAGAATACTCTTCAATATTTTGTTTTGACCTTTGTTAGTGAGATAAACATTACACATAGTTATTTTTGTGTCATACAAAATCCCCTTTACCATGATACATCTACCATCACTTCTAGCATAGGTGTCAATTGTTGTAAATGGAATATTTATATGCATAGCAATCAACACGCCATTTGTTTTCTTTAAGCAATTATTGCCTGTAAATATTTTATCAAATTGTTTATGTTTTATATTGGGATAATTATTTTCTTTAAAATGGGTTTCCTGCATGAAAATGATTTTGGATCCCATTTTATTGCAGTGATTAAATAATTGTGCTCTTTTAATAGGCTCATTTAACCCATTAACATTTACTGAGGTAATCTTACAATTAGCCATTTTGTGTAATTAAGGTTGCATAATACTTTTTCGCAATAAAGCGATATCAAGTCGTCAGTATCTCTGTCATATTGAAAATGAAAAAAATCAAAGAATATTTTAGGTGTGGAATTTAGAACTATGTACAAGGGTATTACCAATAAGAAATAGGTTTTGTCCCGTAGGGACATTTCTCTTTAAAGGTTATAGAGGTATAAGATAGGCAAAAGTGCTATCCTAATGGGGGAAATGGAAGGTCAGCCCGATACAGATAATACAAAACTAGTATTAATTAAGTAAATCTTACACCAAATCACACTCTTACCCTGTGAGCTTCTCATCTAAGTATATAAACATTCAGATATAATGTCTAACCTGCAAGACACAAGATATTTGATTAACATATTAAACACACTTTAAAGATTTATAAAGAGGAGGTGCAATTGTGCCCAAATAAAGAAATAAGGTTGTTAAGAGTTCTCTTCAAGTGTCATTATTTATGGCAAAGGTCAAGTCTTTTTCTCCTCTGGGATCAGGTGTAGAGGCCATCTTCTTAGTTTGCTTCAATGGAGTTATCCAAAATTCCGGTCATTTTTCCAATGAGAAGTCAGGCGTTGGGATGACATCCCATCCTGGGAGAGGTGGTTTTTCAATGTCCAGCTTTTTGCAGAATTCCTCAGTGTCCTTAGGAGATTTCAGTACCATCCATTGTCCCTCCTTTCTCACCGATATGTGAAAAGGGAATCCCCACTTGAATTGTAAGCCTTTTTCCTTTATAGCATCTGTAAGAGATTTAAGATTTCTTCTCTTGCTGAGGGTTTTCCAAGAGATGTCTTGGAAAATTAGTATTTTGCTATCTTCGTATGTGATGTTGTTTATTTCTCTTGCTTTAGAGATGATTTCCTCCTTCTCTGTGAAATTATGCAGAGCGCAAAGGACATCTCTGGGAGCTCCATGAGGTGCATTTTTTGTCTTAGCCACTCTGTGAAATCTGTCCATTTTAATTTCAGTTGCAGTATCTCTATTGAGAATGCTGTTAAAGATTTGCCACAGTGCTTGTTTCAGTTCACCTTGAGTAATGATTTCAGGGATGCCTCTTACTCTCAGATTAACCCTTCTGCTTCTGTTTTCAAAGTCCTCCATTTGCCTTTCAAGCTCCTCAATTTGTTGAGCTTGCTTTTTTACAGTCTTATGCAAGTATGTATTGTGTTTAAGTAATTTCTCCTGCGCTTTTTCTATAGTGTCAGTTCTCACTGCTATGTTTACTATGTCTTTCCTTATATCTCTCATTTCATCAGTTAACACAACAGATAAGTTCTGCAGCATGCTTTTGATTTCAGCTTTAGATGGTAAGCATTTTAAATATGAGCGAATATCTTCCTCTTCCTCACTTTCAGAGTCAGAGTGCTCAGTATCACATTCAGTTAAAATAGGCATATCAGTCTGCCGATTTCTCCCTCTTGCAGCTTTGATAAACGAGCTTTCACTGACTATGTCAGTGTTTTTAGCAGACTCACGTTTTTTTGCGGCCGCCATCTTGGATCCCCTTGTGTCTCTATCAACAGGATCAAAAAACTCGTCTGGATCAGGTAATTCCCTAGCGATTTTGCTAGGTCTGGGTTTGGGAGTTTGTTGTTGGTTCTTAGCATGCTTTTTCATCTTTGCAGGATTCAAATGCAGGTTGTTAGGTGCTCACAGGGAGAGTAGATTCACAGAGGTCTCAGACTATGCTGCCATTCAGTGCTGACGACAAGCCACGCCCCTAAATTAGAATTTTCCTGGTTAGGTAGATCCGCAGCTTTTAAGATGATGATACTTCCACAACTCTTATATTTATTTAGAAACCTCCCAATTAAAGTCCCCCAAACATTCTTTATCAAATTACAAAGAATGCTTAATAAATTTATACTGATGAACAAACATTCTAGATTTTCAAATTACAAAAAATCCTATCTCAGCCAATATGTTAAGGATTTGGAAGGAGATGATAAAACTATATAAGAAAGATATATTAGCTATAGAGATCCCCACATCACTAACAACATTAAACTCTGTGATTAAGAACATAGCATTAGATTTAGAACATTGGATAACATGCGGCATTATAAATGTTGAAGATTTGTTGGTAGGCTCTGAGATTAAACAATTCGACGAATTGGTCTCAGTTTACGATATCCCTACATCAGATAAACCTACTTACCTGAAAATTCACAGATTTTTAACTAAACACCCCCTTACTCCTTTAGTCTTCCCACCAAAAATTAAAAAACTACTCCAACCAGAAAAAACAAACTTAAAAGGTATACCTACCTTTTATAAATCCCTATTAGAATTGAAAGATGAAACACCCAGATGGCAGCTAAGTAAGTGGCAGGAGCTCCTTCAGCTTGACATTGATCAGGAAGAATGGGAAATAGCCTATAAATCCTTAAGAAAGACATCACACTGTGTCACCCATCAGGAAAATTTTATTAAATGTGTTTGGCAGTGGTATATGACTCCAGAAAAAATCACTAAATTTGATCCTAAAGCATCTCCCCTTTGTTGGAGAAATTGCAACCAAACGGGATCCCTTTTACACATATTCTGGAGTTGTCCTAAACTCCAGAATATGTGGATAGATATCAATAACTTTCTTAAAAAACTACCAGTCTCATTGGATACAATCCCCCCTGGTATGGTACTATTTCACCTAGGAACAATGGACTTACCCCCTCAGGAGAGGCTAATAACGAACCACATCTTTATCACTACCAGAAACCTGATAGCAAGTAATTGGAAATCTCTGATTATACCCAAAATTGATGAGATACACTATAAAGAGTAGAATCAAACTTATTAGCAGAAAAATCATGGGCTATCAGATGTGGCACTTTGCAATCATTCCTGAGAAGGGCGAACCTATGGCCTACTATCTATACTGAATCCATGCTTTTGGAGTTCTTAGAGCCCTTGAGATGTATATATATATATCTTTATATAAATGTTAAGAAATTTAAGCCTCCTCACTTTAGGGTAAAAGATGATCTATGGCCTTGTTGGATATTATTCCTGATCAGCCTATAAAGAATAACTTACTCTAATATACACCTTGGGACCTAACAAAGCAACTTAGTTTAGAATGTTCGTTTAGTATAGTTTAGTTTAGTTCAGTTTAGTTTAGATACTCATAGATAAGATTTTCTAGTAAACATGTGTACTTGTATCCTTCTGCACTTGATCAAAGATCCGAAGTCACTGGGATCTATGTGGGGGATATCATTCCTCCATTTTCATGGTAACTAGGTTCAACTTGTTTAATGCATTTGACAGCTGGTGCAATAGATATTGATATTTGAATAATCAATTAGCAATATTCTGAATCAGTCTTCAACAAACCTAAATAGATATAACAACTTTGTATCTACCAATATCTTAAAAACATGTAATGGAGAAATTCGTATTTTTGTTTTTTTTTCATCAATCCGCTTGAATTGCCTTACTGACCATCAGATATAGGAAATAAACATTTAAAGGCAACTGAAATATGAATATAATATAACATAACATATCTGTTTGTTAAGATAGGCTGTTACATGGAAACTGTTTAATATATGTTATTATGTAAATATTAACATTGTTGTTATAGATCATATGACTCATGTTTATATATTTATGTTTTATGTAAACATATATAATGTATAATGTCATCAATATGACTATGCATACTTGAAAATACTTAATAAAAAATTATTGAAACCGTTAATAGGAGATGACTTTCATATGTGTCCTATACAATACTGTTTTCCTCTGTATATTGTGATATATTATGCTAAATGTGAAAATACTGTCCACTTTTAAGGTGATGTTTTCCTTTTTGTTTAATAAAAATATTTTGAAAAAAAAAAAAAACTCACAATGTCCTTATCTATTGTTTCTATAGCAGGAATGTAATTCAATTTATACAGCAATTTTTCGTTATGGGTGAGACGAATCCCCAGATATTTTATTGATACCTTAGCCCACTTAAAGGGAAAATTGTTTTTTAATTGAGTAATTGTTTGTTCTGAAAGGGAGATGTTTAATATTTCTGATTTGTTGTAATTTAATTTGAAGTTGGATAGAGACCCAAAACAATTGATTAGATTCATTAAATTAGGTATAGATAAATGTGGCTTAGTGATATAAAATAGCAAATCGTCTGCAAAGGCAGATACTTTAAAATGAGAGTTTGCTATTTTAATCCCTGTTATATCTATATTTTGCCTAATTGCAAGTAGTAAAGATTCAATGGTTAGAATAAACAACAAGGGGGACAAAGGACAGCCCTGTCTCGTCCCATTGCTAATAGGGACTTTATTTGATAACGTGCCATTAATTCTTATTCTAGCATTGGGACATTTATATAGGGACATTATTTTATTTATTATACCGGTACCGAATCCTATTTTTTCCAACATCTGTTCAATAAATAACCATTCTACTCTATCGAAGGCTTTTTCAGCATCCATAGATTTTATTAGGGCCTCCTCGTTTTTCTTTTTCATATACTTTATTATTTTTCCCTTCTCTGCCAGGTACAAAACCCGCTTGGTCAAAATGGATAAGGTCGGGTAAGTGTACACTAATTCTATTGGCAAGTAATTTTGCAAATAATTTTTGATCTATGTTAATAAGGGAAATTGGCATTCAGTAGGATCTTTTCCTGGTTTGTGAATAACTGTAATGTGGGCTTCTTGGGATTGTTCTGGAATTTGAGAGTGTCTATTCTGTGAGTTAAATAACTCCAGCAATATAGGGACTAAGATTTTATCAAAGATTTTATAATAGCTCGCCTAGAATCCATCTGGGCCTGGGCCCAGTGGAAGATTCTTTATTGCTTTTTGCAGTTTATGGGTGTACACTCTAGTTAACATTAGCTGTAACTTCTGAGGAAGTTGGCAGAACTGTCCATTCAATATTTCATAACAAACAGCTTCCAAAACTATACCATCAAGTTTTTTTTTTTATCAAGGACAAACATCGGGAAATCTTGGAAAATCACTGTCAGATTGCAATTTTTTTCTTCTAGTTAACATTAGCTGTAAATTCTGAGGAAGTTTTTACAACTGTGCATTCTATATTCCATAACAAACTGCTTCCAAAACTACACCATCAACAGCTTTTTATCAAGGACAAACAAGGAAAGTTGGAAAATTACTGTGTCAAAATGCATTTTTTTTCCTATGGGTGTACACTCTAGTTAACATTAGCTTTAACTTCTTAGGAAGTTGGCAGAACTGTCTATTCTATATTTCATAACAAACAGCTTCCAATGCTATACCTTCAAGGTTTGTTTTATCAAGGACAAACATCAAGAAAAGTTGGAAAATCACTGTGTCAAAATGCAATTTTTTTCCTATGGGTGTAAACTCTAGTTAATATTAGCTGTAACTTCTGAGGAAGTTGGCAGAACTGTGCATTCTAACTTTTCATAACAAACAGGTTCCAAAACTACAACATCAAGGTTGTTTTTTTATCAAGGACAAACATCGAGAAATCTTGGAAAATCACTGTGTCAAAATGCATTTTTTTTTCCTATGGGTGTACACTCTAGTTAACATTAGCTGTAACTTCTGAGGAAGTTGGCAGAACTGTGCATTCTAACTTTTCATAATAAACAGCTTCCAAAACTACAACATCAAGGTTGTTTTTTATCAAGGACAAACATGGAGAAATCTTTGAAAATCACTGTGTCAAAATGCAATTTTTTTCCTATGGGTGTACACTCTAGTTAACATTAGCTGTAACTTTTGAGGAAGTTGGCAGAACTGTCCATTCAATATTTAATAACAAACAGCTTCCAAAACTGTACCATCAAGGTTGTTTTTTTAGCAAGGACAAACCTCAAGAAAAGTTGGAAAATCAATGTGTCAAAATGCAATTTTTTTCCTATGGGTGTAACTCTAGTTTACCAGGAGGAACCATGGAAATGCACCTTTTTTGACAGGTTTTTGGAGAAACTATTTTCTTTTTTTCCTAGTCTCTCTGTAGCGCTCTGCAAGAATCTGAATATTTTAATTGCTACACTTGGCTGTTCAGGGTGACTGCATCACGTTAAGGGGTCATGGTCACAAAGGTAAACTAAATACATATTTCAATTTTGCTGTACGTCAGAAGCAAAATACAGAATGCAGTTTCATCTTGTCGCCGTTGCCCCGTAAATTAGAACACTTGCCCTCTTTTTAAATAGTCTTCAAATGTCAAGGATAGGCTTAACTGTTGCTAATTGTTATTTGCTTCTTTCTATACAACCTGCTCGTCTACCACACAACATTCATAAATCTTATGAGACAAAGTATACTGAATGGAATGGTTTCTCTGCAAATACAAAAAAGTGTTTTAAAAACGTCACCTTTTGACTTGCAAGATTTTTTTTTAGTTTATAATTTAGATACTTGTATTCAGCCAATAAAGAGCAGTGTGAACACCATGGCACAACATGGGTACCACAGCTTCTGTTATTGATGCCCCCCATAATACCTGCTTCCTCTAATTGCTACCGCCTACCGGTATAATAATCTCATCCCTCTATGAACTCTGATCCCTTGACCCCTGATCCATGCGAAGGCCTGTTCACACTGTAGTTCTTCTATGGAAACATCAGATTCTTTGTGCCCATTGGCTCTCCTCTGGTATTTTTGCAGGCCCTGGCCCTAGAAGTTATTCCTTTTAATTTCTATTCGTTAGAAACTGTAGATTGGTAATTATTATTTCTACATCATTAAGTCAATATACCAGATGACATGTACAACTCAGCTAGGCCATAAGAATGTTCTGGAAATATTAAAATGGCTCTCTAGATTTCATCAAAGCTTTCAATAATATGTGATCTATGGGGAACCTGTTGATTTATTTTCTGAGTTGCCAACCTAAATATGATTGAATTCCAATCTTTGCTGTCTTGATAGATCCATTCCAAGGCTTCTAGAATGTCATTCATGGAATATCTGAGCATGATTTGCTTCCACAGTGGTAACCTTGCTATATCTCAGGATACATCCACTGCCATGTACACCATGTTGCTATCTCTACTAACCTATTACATTTAGCATTTCTAGAATGTTGTAAGACCAGTAAGTGGAACAATCAGTCAAATAATGCCAAACCCAAACTGGAATATGTAGCAATGGCTTGTGACAGGCTGCCATCTTGAGTTATATCTAATCAGCATGGCCAGTCAATAGCATCAACATCCTACTTTTGCTGAAAAGTAACCAGTATTCATAGTATAGCTATTTTTGTGGAACCATGTCAAATTTTCATGGCCTTCAGCTGAATTTTTTTCAACTGGAGGAGCTTTCTGTAACTGGTATATGGTGGTGATCCTTAAGATTGTAAGCAAAGGGATGCTCCTGCCATGAGCCACGAACCTTGCCTCAGGTGGCAGTGAATGGCTGGTTACCAGGGGTGGCAAAAAGAGGAAGAGGAATTTCTGCTTTCTAAACAATCGATCTCTCTGCATTAGTGATGCGCCCCCCTGACTTACACTGAAGCTAAAGTTTTGAGCGTGAAGAGGACGAGGTGGGGTGATAATATGCACACTTGCAAGTAGGGCCCTGTGACCCTATTTTTACTCTGCAACCCTTATTTACTAAATCAGTGTAAGACCCCGGTTCAATTAAAATTAATTTTGGAGGACCAAAGTCACCTTTTGAATTTTTTAAAGGTACAAGGCAAGGCTGTCCCTTATCACTCCTTTTATTTAATATTGCATTAGAACCATTAATTTGTTTCCATGACTCCTCTAAATTGATTATGGGAATCACCATCAATAATAAGCAAATAAAGTCAATTGTAGACAAATCTGAAATCTTTACTTAAAAAATTTCAACTCAAATACCTAAAATATTTAGATTTAACAATTCCTTTGGATTTAAACAATTTATATGCACTAAATATCAATCCAACATGTCTGAAGGTTTTTTCCATATGTACTAAATGGGCCAATTCTCCCCTTAACCTGAAGGGGTGAGTGCTCTTTTTCAAGTCTTTGATATTCCCTACGTTGATATGTCCATTATTAACCATCCTCTGCTTATAAAACATTCAGAAGATCCATTTATCCTTCCTGCATGTTTTTGGAGTGTGGGAGCAACTAGAATAACTTGTGCAAATTACTTGCAGCACTGACTACAACAGCACCAAGGACACCAGCACTGCAATGTGCACTGTCCACACATTACAATTTTAATTAAGTTTAACAACCTTGAAAAAAGCTACACTAGAAATGGTGCTTAGAGATGTTGGCAATTATATAAGGTAGGGGTGTCATAAGAGTCATTGAAACAATGTACCTCGTTTAAAATATAAAAATATTAGAAGTCACATTGGCAATGGGACTTTAAAACAGTTTTATTGTGATGTAACTCCTTATATTATCTTGTCTAATATTATTTCTAATATTCTGTACAACAGGGGGCACATTATTCGCTGTATCATTCCACTGGCGGTTTAGTTGAGTTGCAGCATATCTAACAAATGACCATGGTTTGAGGATCAACAGTAGAGACCCAGAGCACAAGACCACAATAGGCTCATCTAGTAACCAAGGATCATTCTGGCAGGCAATTCAGTTTAGCCAAGTATTACCAGCTTTTATAAAACCTTAACAAAAATATATATTTTAGGTGGTTAAAGAGACCTTGGACTCTGCACCTAGGAATCTCCGTCTTAGCTTTTACCATATAGATGACTACCATATGCTTTGAGCAAGTCTGGCCTCCCTAACAAACCAACCACACCTGATATCTTGGGTGAAAAAGGCTGCAGCTTATTTATTAAAGCACATAATAACAACCAACATAAACTAAAAGCATTGAGTGTAGGGCAATACACCATCACATTTTAACTATTAACTTACTTAGCCGCTGAAGGCTGCAAAGAATTGTACCCAATAGTGACAGGACCTCCTGCTTTCCTTCATAGGCGCGGCTTTTCTCCATAACTCATGCCACTTCCACTGGGCCCATTCCATCACTTTGGCCCCAGGCCTAACCACTGTTAAAGGAGAAGGAAAGCTACTGAAGCATTTTATTGCCAATAGATTAGCAACAATAGTGCAAGTTATAACACTATATTTATTCTGTAGAATTCTTTACCATACCCGAGTAATTAGCTCTAGAAGCTGTCTGTTTGTTTAGGATAGCAGCTGCCATATTAGCTTGTTGTGACATCGCTTCCTGCCTGAGTCTCTCCCTGCTCACTCATAGCTCTGGGCTCAGATTACAGCAGGGAGGGGAAGAGGGAGGGAGGGAGAGAGGAGCAAACTGAACATGCCTGGAGGTTTAAGATGAAAACAGGAAGTCTGATACAGAAGCCCATGTGTACACAATAGAAGAAAAGAAATGCGGTGTTTTTTTTGACAGAGGACTCTGAGAAGTATTACTTTGAGGGTTTACTGGTGTATTTATATAGACCTTTCTTGTTAAATCTCTTTTTATTAAGTTTTCAATATCAAAAAGTATCAGGGGTACAGAAGATGAAGAAGGGGGGGGATACAAAGAAAAAGACAAAAAGAAAGAAAAAGTTTTCCACACCTACAAGAAAATGTTTTTCAACAATATTTAACAGGATATTACATAAGCCGTTGTGTTACATGACAGATATGTAAATTGTAAGTTACTCATATAGTTGAACAAGATGTTTTTAATATTATCCTAGAAATAAATAACAATATTGCTATACATTCATTTATTTCTTTCCATATAAGAAATCCAGGAGTTCCAATTTTTCAGGTGTTTTTGCAAAACATTATTTTTATCTGCTATAGCCTCTTCAGCATGTCTTATCTCCTCAATTAGTTTTACCCACTCTGTTAAGAGGGGAGGCTCTTTAGATTTCCATTTACGGGGAATTAATGACTTAGCAGAAACTAGAATATATTTGATAGTTGGTATGTTGATAATATTTTTAATATTATTATCATATAAGAGTAAAACTGCGGAAGGATGTAACCTTAAAAGATTTGGGTATATTTTGTCAATAATAGATTGTATAGCCTGCCAATAAGGTTTTAAAATTTTGCATCCATACCAAATATGTTCATAGGTACCCGTTTCCTCTTTACATCTCCAACAGAGATCTTCTGTGCCATATATGCTTTTTAATTTGACTGGGGTTAAGTACCATCTTGCCAAAAGTTTATAAGATGATTCATATGATGCTGTAGAGGTAAATGTTTTGTATGTATTAATGCAAATCTTTTCCCATTCATCCGTCGAGAGGTTAAAGTTTAACTCCTCTTCCCACTTATGGGCAAATGGAGGTTTTGCGTCTCCATTTGAGATCAGACTTCTATAGAAAAATGAAATTGGTCTTTTTATATGAATATTTTTCAAAAAAATGCGTTCAAACCAAGATAGATTGTTGCTTATAGAATTAATATCAAATGTTCCGATATATTCCGTTATGGATTTGTATAACCCTTTATTCTTGTTATTGTTTCCAAATAGAACTAAGAATTTTTCTAATGGTATAATCTTTTTATCTTCTATAAAGTCATTAAGTCTGAATAATTTAGGTTGGCACTCCCCCTTCTGGGGAAATCCGGTATTACTTATATTTATCTGAGCTGATAAATTCTCTGGAATGGGTGTTAATATAGAGGGATAAACACAAAGTTCATATTCACTATTAATTCTATGAAACGTTTTTAATGTAGGGTGGGCTGTTACCTCTGCTTTGGTCATAAAAGGAAATTTCTTTTCATCTTTCCAGATCAAAGAATCTAATCTGAGAATCTCTTCTCCTTTTTCTGCATCAATAAAGGATTTGGAGGAGTCACTGTTGTGCCATGTTAATACTCTAGAAAGTTGCATAGCAAAATAATACGTTTTCAAACATGGTAAGCCAATTCCCCCCTTTTCCTTTGGTTTAATTAATGTATTGTAGGCTATTCTGGGTACCGAATCTTTCCAGATAAATTTGGACAATTTTGATTTTACGATATTGAAAAATTTCAAAGGGACTTCAATAGGCATATTCTGAAATATATGTAATAACTTAGGAAGGAATATCATTTTTACTATGTTGACTCTTCCTAACCAAGAGACACATACATTGTTAAAACTCACAATGTCCTTATCCATTGTTTCTATAGCAGGAATGTAATTCAATTTATACAGCAATTTTTCGTTATGGGTGAGATGGATCCCCAGATATTTTATTGATACCTTAGCCCACTTAAAGGGAAAATTGTTTTTTAATTGAGTAATTGTTTGTTCTGAAAGGGAGATGTTTAATATTTCTGATTTGTTGTAATTTAATTTGAAGTTGGATAGAGACCCAAAACAATTGATTAGATTCATTAAATTAGGTATAGATAAATGTGGCTTAGTGATATAAAATAGCAAATCGTCTGCAAAGGCAGATACTTTATAATGAGAGTTTGCTATTTTAATCCCTGTTATATCTATATTTTGCCTAATTGCAAGTAGTAAAGATTCAATGGTTAGACTAAACAACAAGGGGGACAAAGGACAGCCCTGATTGCTGTCCCATTGCTGATAGGGACTTTATTTGATAACGTGCCATTAATTCTTATTCTAGCATTGGGACATTTATATAGGGACATTATTTTATTTATTATACCGGTACCGAATCCTATTTTTTCCAACATCTGTTCAATAAATAACCATTCTACTCTATCGAAGGCTTTTTCAGCATCCATAGATATTATTAGGGCCTCCTCGTTTTTCTTTTTCATATACTTATTTTTCCCTTCTCTGCCAGGTACAAAACCCGCTTGGTCAAAATGGATTAGGTCGGGTAAGTGTACACTAATTCTATTGGCAAGTAATTTTGCAAATAATTTTTGATCTATGTTAATAAGGGAAATTGGCCTATAACTAGCGCATTCAGTAGGATCTTTTCCTGGTTTGTGTATAATGTAATGTGGGCTTCTTGGGATTGTTCATGAATTTGAGAGTGTCTATTCTGTGAGTTAAATAACTCCAGCAAAATAGGGACTAAGATTTTATCAAAGATTTTATAATAGCTCGCCGAGAATCCATCTGGGCCTGGGCTTTTGCCCAGTGGAAGATTCTTTATTGCTTTTTGCAGTTCCTCCTCATTAAAAGGTTTGTCTAATTCTTCGGCTATACCCTTATCTAAGGAAGGGATTTTAATTTGGGAAAGAAATTGGTTAATTTGTTTTTTCTTTATTTCTCTGTGAGAATTATTATCATATTGTTTGTTTAAATTATAGAGTCTGGTATAATAATCTTGAAAACATTTTGCTATATCTGTAGTTGTATGTACCATTTGTTGCTTATCATTTTTCATTTTTAAAAGGTATGATTTTATAAATTGAGATTTCAACTTGCTTGCTAGATATTTGCCACATTTATTACTATTTTCATATAGGTATTGTTTAATCCTTGTGTAGGCTTTGTTGGAGATTGTATCTAGAAGTATTTTTAAATCTTTTCTTTTCTCTTTTAACTCCTTAAAGACCTTATCTGATAAGTATTTTTTATGAAGGGATTCTAAATTATGTATATCTTTCAATAATGAGTTTATTTTCTTCTCCCTTTCTTTTTTAGCAAAGGAGCCCAAAGAAATCAACAAACCTCTTATCGTGCACTTATGTGCTTCCCATCTGTTATGTAAAGAAGTATCATTCACATTATTTTCTAAGAAGAATTGTTTGAGTCTCTTGGTGATTTTTTCTTTAAAGGGTTCTTGGCTAATCAGATTGTCATTTATTTTCCAGTTAAAATGAGGTTTCAGCAAATTGGGAAGTTTAAATATCAAGTTCACTGGGCAATGGTCAGATAAAAGAGAGTTTTCTATTGACACACTTTTAACGAGTTCTAGGAATCTGTGTTCCAGAAATATATAATCTATTCTTGAATAGCTTTTATGAGCACAGGAATAGTGTGTATAGTCTCTCTCATCTGCATGGGAAGCTCTCCAAGTATCAGCAAATAAGTTGTCATGTAAATATACCTTTGATCAGTGAACATGGTAAATTAGATTTTTTGGATGAAGTGTCCATTAAGGGGTTAAGTGGGATGTTAAAGTCACCTCCCAAAATTACTATCCCTTCTTGAAAGGATTTAAGCTTTAATAGAATACTCTTCAATATTTTGTTTTGACCTTTGTTAGTGAGATAAACATTACACATAGTTATTTTTGTGTCATACAAAATCCCCTTTACCATGATACATCTACCATCACTTCTAGCATAGGTGTCAATTGTTGTAAATGGAATATTTCTATGCATAGCAATCAACACGCCATTTGTTTTCTTTAAGCAATTATTGCCTGTAAATATCTTATCAAATTGTTTATGTTTTATATTGGGATAATTATTTTCTTTAAAATGGGTTTCCTGCATGAAAATGATTTTGGATCCCATTTTATTGCAGTGATTAAATAATTGTGCACTTTTAATAGGCTCATTTAACCCATTAACATTTACTGATGTAATCTTACAATTAGCCATTTTGTGTATTTAAGGTTGCATAATACTTTTATATAGACCTTTCTGATAAAGCTTACTTAGTTTTAACCTTTCCTTATCCTTTTAGCCCTACACTTACCACTCTCACCGGCTCCCCCCTTAAGGGAGTCCCTTCCACTGTGACATTATGCTAACACTCCCACTCCTCCCTTACCCAACTACCCCTTTATTCTGGGGAAAGCGGGTGGGAGCTGTTCAAGGTAAAAGAGCATGCTCCCTTCACTTCCTTCCTCTTTTACCCCCTCGTGTCTCCACCCACCCCAATAGTAACCCAGGAACTACAACCCCCAGAATTCTTAATCTCCTATTCCGGTTCCCTCATTCCTAGCCCTGTCATGGCCCTGTCGTTTCCAGTTCCTGGCTCACTTCCCCAGCCATTCTAGAGGGCAGAAGAACTTCAGGGACAGAATTTTGTAATTGTACAGCTTTTACTTGAAAATATTTTTGCATCCTTTATTCTACAAACATTAGTAACATAGCATTTAAAAGCTGAAAAGGACTTCCTGTTCGGCGCCTGAGGTGATGGAAGCACAGAGGTAGAGCTCCTGCTTACCAGGGTCGAGAGTCGGCACATAGAAGCTGTTCTCTTCATTTGAAATTTGTTCGTGTTAGTTCCCGGAGTGAGGAGAGCCAGAGGAGCAGGTTTTTGGTGATTTGGCTTCGTATGACTGCTGAGGTGTTCCTGATGTGCTGAGCTCTTTAGTTACCTCAGATTCTGCCATTGCTTGAGCCCACGCTGTTTTCGAGATTCACCTGTGAACTTGCGGTTCTCTTAACCGGGGGCTCTGCTGCATACTGGTTATATACTACATTTTGAGTCAGTTGTGGCAAGTTCTAAGCAACATATTTGTAACAAAATGTTGGCCTCTGATTTCCTGCTGGGACACTGCGTTATCAGCTAACTTAGTCAGAGCTGCTTACTGAGTCTTATTTTGTGTCACATTGTTTCAATTTTAGTGACAGGAATTTGTCACAAAAAAGCAGTTATCTCTCTGCTGACTAAGACTAAACATTGCTAGTGATTGCTGTCCTTACTGATACTTTTGTTACACCTTTATTGTTTACAATGTTGCAAATGCTTGAGGAGGATTGTATCCATAGCAACAAATCAATGGTTACTTCTTTGTGAAAGGAAAACAGAGACAAAGATAAAACAAGAAGGAAAAATTGACTTGTAATAAAAGCTTTATTATTATTGGGATTGTTGCTCAGGTTTTCTAATAAATGAAAACGTATTCTCCTTCCTTCACAATGTCTTCTAAAGCTAATGGCAAAACATATGAGAAGGCTAACAAGAAAAATGTAAAGCTACAGGATAGGGATACAAATAGTATTTTCTTATCTCACAACTCTGCTCCTACAAGAACATCTTTATCTGACGACTACTCTCTTATTGCTGCAAAAGTAGCCAGACTCATTAATCCAGTTATAGAGTCAACAATTAGTAAGGCCATTGACAAACTGCAGATCAAAATTACTAGCATCTCCGAAAAGCTCTCTACACATGATAAAATATTTGGCGAGATCGAGGATGTGGTTTCTCAACTCCAAGATGATATGATTGATTCTTCATCCAGGTTGGACTCTTTAGAGAAACAAAATCAAGAGCTTAAGTTGAAAGTGGATGACCTGGAAAATAGATCTCGGAGAAACAATCTCAGATTCATAAACATACCTGAATCTTTCCAGAATGATTCCTTAAGCATGTTAATTTCCAAAACAATTCCCTTCAAACTGGGTCTTCCTCAGGATTGTCAATGTTTCAAAATAGAGAGACTTCATAGGATTGGTCCACCTAAAGATCTCCAACCCATGAGACCAAGAGCAGTAATTGTCAAATACCTGGACTACTCAGATAAAAATAGATTATTTCAAGCCTACAAAAAATTGAATACACTTGATGTTGAAGGAAATAAAATTTTGATATTTCAAGACTATTCATTGCTTCTGTCTCAAAAACGGAAGGAATTTTCCAAAACTTGCCAATCACTGGCTAATCTTCATATCAATTTTGCCTTGATGTATCCTGCTAAACTTTAAGATTTTTCTTTTGTTTCACATTTGGAAAAGAAGAATAGTGGAAATCTTGCTTTGGTAACACCATCTTACTCAAAATGTGGCTCTCCCCCAAAAGGATCAAAGATGGAAGAGATACGATGCCCCCTCGACAGCCTAGATTTTCTAAGGACTCAAAACCTTCTCAAGTTCAGACCAAATCTAGGTCTAGGTCGAGATCTCCACTTCCTCCTAGAACAGGCAGTCTTCCACATTCCAGTGAAGAAGATATGATCCCTGATACTTGACTCTAAAAGGGAATACACTTTTTTTCAATATGACCCTGTAGTGGGTGTTATATTCTGTCTGTCTGATTATTTTATTTGGCTCACAAAACAAATTTCTCTGCTTCCTGCTAACAATTTAATTCTAGCAGGGGATTTGCATGAGTCATTTCTTAGTTCTTTGGACAGATCTGATTGCAAATTGAATAATCCTTGTAAGAAGTCTATGCTCCTACATAATTTTTGCAGAGATACTAACCTTAATGATGTTTGGAGACTTTTTCACCCTGCTGAAAAAGATTTCACCTTTTTCTCATCTGCTCATCATGTAGGTACAAGAATAGATTATTTTCTAATTTCCAATAACCTGATTAATAGAACTAGTGAAACAAATATAGGGAATATTAATATCTCAGACCATGCCCTAATTTCATTGGTGGTTTCCACTTCACCTGCTCCCAGAAATTTTGTCTCTTGGTCTTTTCCAGATTTGCTTAAGGATAATCCAGACTTCATAAAGATGCTACATAGTAGATGGGATTTGTTTTTCAAGGAAAACAAAATACACTTGAAAGACCCTTCCTTATTTTGGGAAACTTGGAAGGCAGTGGCTAGAGGGGAAATATCCTCTTTTTTTTTTCAACTTTCTCTTTATTGAAGTTAACACAGTAATGCAACAGAATGCACTTGTCATTTCTTGTTAACACATTGATCAATAAACTTTTTCTGACATACATTCTTCGCTTATTGTGTTGTTCACTATTACAAATCCAGTTATGTGTCAACAAATTTATAACAATTCCTTACAAACGAGGAAAAGGGGAGGGGGAAAAAGGTAAAGGGAAGGGGTTGAGTGAAATCTCCTGATGGTAGAGGTATTATATTTGTCTTAGCAACAGTACTTCTCTATATAACCAGATATTCCATACATCCTCAAATTTGCTGAGCCTATTATTCAGCATAGCAGTAAGCTTCATAAGTGTCATTTATCGTTTTAAAGACGTCTTCCCATAACCTGTATATTGTGGGACATGTCCACCACATGTGCATTTCATCCGCCACTTCCCCACATCCCCGTGGGCAAAGATCAGATGAATTAAACCATTTATGTAACTTCTTAGGAGTGTAGTACCAGTCATGATAAATTTTATACGCATTCTCTTTAATATAGGTATTAATGGAAGCTTTCGCCATGACCTTATGAATATTCTCCCATTCCTCCATTTCTATGGGCACCCCTAGTCTCTGTTCCCACTTCAGCATAGTAGCCGTTTTCCCTTGTGTATATGTGGCATCCATAAGTCCAGAGTATAAAACACTGATTTTATGTTTGCGTAAGGGATGATTACATAAAAATTCAAAGGAGGAGGCATCGGGATATGTGCGACCCATCAGCCCCGAAGCGTAATGATGGAGCTGTTGGAACTTTATTTGAGTGAACTTTATCCCATGCAGTCACTGAATAATGTTTGGAAAGGCTAGTCCCCCTCGTGTGGTGGATTGATAACAAATTTTTTTATTTATCCTGTGTCGTTTATACTGCCAAATAAAATCGAACATCTGCTGTTGCAGTTTCTCCAGGTCTTTCTTGGGAGGAGGCACGGGCAGCGCCCTAAACAAGTACAAAAGCTTAGGAAGTAGATTCATTTTAACAGAGCTGATCCTACCCATCCATGATATCGGCAATCTATGCCACCTTCGGAGATCTTTGCGTAAGGAAGCTACCAGTGGGGTGTAATTAATATCTGCAATTTGACTGGAAATATCCTCTTTTAAATCTAATTTCTTTAAAAAAGTTATATAATAATAACCTACTCTTTAATCTTACTAAGGCTGAAAATAGACAGGCTAAACTTATTAAGATTAAAGATATTCATAACCATCTAACAAATGATCCCAATAAAATTGTAGACATTTTTAAGGATTATTATAAGAATTTATACTCTAATCCAAGTATAGATTCTGAAAAAATTAGGATTTTCTTTGAAAATTGTAAAATCCCACAGATTTCGAAAATTCAGTTACAAAAGCTAAATAGTCCAATTACCTCAGAGGAAGTGTCCACTATTATTAAGAATCTGAAAACAGCAAAGGCAGGTGGCCCTGATGGCCTTACTCCCTCTTTTTACAAAATTATGAAGGATAAAATATCACCTTTTCTGACAAACTTATTTAATGATGTACTATTTTTTGGAAAAAGTCTACCTTCTAGTGAAATTTCAAATCTTAGAGTTATCCCGAAAAAAGACAAAGATCCATCCCTTCCTTCCTCCTATAGACCTATTTCCCTATTAAACCAAGATATCAAGATACTATCTAAGGTCCTTGATGATAGTCTTTCTTTAATTCTTCCCTCTATAATCTCCGAGGCCCAAAATGGTTTTATTAAGAATAGATCAGGAGTTAAAAATATTAGAGCTCTGATTCATATTTTATATTACGCCAAAAAACACAAAATTCCTAGCTCTATTCTTGGTATTGATGCTGAAAAAGCGTTTGATAATATTACCTGTCAACATCTATTTTTTTGCCTTAAAAAATTCGGTATCACGGGCCCCTACTTCCAATACATCAAATATCTTTACAAAAATCCCAGAACTGAAGTACTTTTGGGGGGAGCTAGGTCGTCACCTTTTGAAATATTTAAAGGGACGAGACAGGGGCAGGGCTGTCCTTTGTCGCCCCTTTTATTTAATATTGCATTAGAACCATTAATTCGTTTCCTTGAACAATCCAAGTTAATTAAAGGAATTACTATTAATAATAGACATCTTAAGGTATTAGCCTTTGCTGATGATTTATTATTAATTTTAAAAAATCCTGAGTCTTCACTAAAGGTTGTTTTTGATTTATTTCAAGACTTTCAGTCTTTTTCTGGTTACAAAATTAATGCTGAGAAATCGGAAATAATGAATATATATGGTTCGTTTTCCAATTCACTACTTAAGAAATTCCAACTTAAAAACCCAAAGAATCAAATTAAATATTTAGGATTAATAATTCCTTCAGATCTCAATAATTTATATTCTTTGAATATTACCCCAGCCTGTCAAAAGGTTTTTTCCATGTGTGAAAAATGGGCCAATTCTCCCCTTAATATTAAGGGACGATCACTTTTTTTTTTTTTTTTTCAATAATTTTTATAGAGGAAATCGTGCATAATAACAAATCCGTCAGCATTGTTACAGTCATCACATAGACAAAGGCAGCATTGAAAACATCTCTGACGCTAACAGTGAAATGGCTAATCCAATTGTAACTACAAGCATAGTATATGACATTAAGCTGAACATGTGTCAAGTCCAAATAATACAAGGAATAGACATTACACGTTTCCCTTTTATACATATAATTCAAAAGGAAAAAGAAGAACTGTAAAGTACAGAACAAAAGAAAAGAGAAGGAAGCAGAGCAAAAAAAAAAAAAAAAAAGGGGGGATACTAGTGAAGAAAAAGAAAGGATAAAATAAAAAATAAATAAAGAAAATAAAATAAAGCTAAATTCCACTGCCTTATCAACCTGGGCCGTTGTAAGCAAAGACTAATTTTCCATTATCCGCCCTCCAAAAATCATGGCGACCTGTCCTCAATAGGCTAGTGCTGACCGATTAAACCCGGTTGGGTAGCGGTAGGCGATCCAGGGGTCCCAAACCTTCGCGAATTGTTCCTGTTTGTCTAAAGCTATACACGTCAACTTTTCCATAATAAATACTCCATCTATCCTGGTTTTCACATCAGAAAAAGCCAAGTTCAGAGTCAGCCAGGCTTTTGCTATCACCTGCTTTGTTGCCGTGAAAAAATGTGTAATTAAGGAGTATTGTGCCCGAGAGATAGCATCAATTTTCTTATGTAAGAGAGCATCCTCAGGCCGTTTGGGTAGATTCACTTGCAAGACGGTATCAGGTGATATACCCGAATCCATAGGCGTCGTGCCCTAGTACAATGCCAAAATATATGAGCCATCGTTCCTGCCTCGGAACAACCTCTAAAACAATTAGGACTGGTTTGGGGATTCCATTTAGCTATGCGACTCGGAACTAAGTACCATCTGCTAATAACTTTATATACAGTTTCCTGTGCTAAGACATTGGTGGAAGCACGTTTGGCACTCAGAAAAATATCCTGCCAATCCCGATCTTGCAACGTCAACGTCAATTCCATATTCCACCTTTGTACAAATTTTAGAGAGGTTATAGGCTGGGTATTAACGCTTTGATGATAAATATAACTAAGAGAGCCTTTCATACGTGGACGATGGAGGCATAACGATTCAAAAAAAGTATTAGGGCCAAAGGAGCATTTTTTCTGCACCGAAGACAAGTAATGTCGAATTTGATTATACCTATACATTTCTCGATCTGGGACACTATATCTATCCTTTAAAACTGACCAACTCATTATGTTGCCATGTAGTATGAAATGCCGTACATGTGTAAGGTTATTGTCACGCCACCAACGGAACTGATTCGGTTGGAGCCCAGGCAAGAAAATCGGATTGTCAAATAAAGGTGCCATCGGCTCGTGTTTAGATATCCAATTAGGATTAACTTTGATCTTGTGCCACAGAGATAATGTATGTTTTATAGTTGGAAAAGTCTCTGACCTATGGGAATGCTTATGCGTCCAAAGAAAATCTCCCAGAAAGTTACATTGACATATAGCTTGTGATCACTTTTATTTAAATCCTTGATATTTCCCAAACTAATATATCCATTAATTAATCTCCCTTTGCTAGTAAAGCACTGTGATATTAAGAAACTTGACTCTGCCTTCTTGGTTACAAAGTGAACCCCCCCTTGTTGGCAGATGCTATTTCTTTTATGAACCAACTTAGTTGGCAAGAAGCCTTATTAACCAAAACTAAAGAAAATAATCCCATAGACTCTTTTAAACTGATTTGGTCTCCTTATCTTGAAGCTTGTACCTCCAACACAGGTGAACAAATAGGACGATTTCTCCAGTTGTAAGATGCACTTTCTGACATTCCAGTCGACGAATGGTCATTTTTCTTTCTTTCTTTCTTTCTTTCTTTCTTTCTTTCTTTCTTTCTTTCTTTCTTTCTTTCTTTCAATATGTACACATCCACTGGATTAGTTTAGTTAATTTTATTTAATTTCAATTCATTGTTGTCAGTCTCTTTAAATGATATGTAGTCTTTAATAATACTATGTCATTGTTTCATATTATGTCATCAATTTCAGCATTTCTGTCTTCATCTGCAAAATATTTGTTGCTATACTGTTATCGCTTGTTTAACATGAAAATCTAATAAAATATTTTCAAAATAAAATAAAATAAAAGCTGAAAAGACACACATCCATCATGTTCTACCTTATATTTATATTATACACATATATATATATATATATACATACATATATACATACACACACACACATACACATACACAGTATATATAACCTGCCGGCTATTTGATCCAGAGGAAGGCAATGAAGCCTTCCTTAGTAACTAACTAGTTCCTGGATCAACTTGTACTATGAGCTATCTTCCATAGCCAGGGGCAATCCCAGGGCTGCTGCCACCCTCTCCAGACTTAAAACATCAGCATTGTAGCAGTTCAAAAGGGGGCCACATCTAGTGCAATGAGCGCAATAGCACTCTCTGCAAGAGCATCAGCAAACTGTCTAGGGTGAATGGCACATCACAAGATATTTATCCACCTGCATTGAAACAAAGGCCAAGAAAACTCATCCAAGCTGATCTGTTCCCTTCAGAGCTACAGATTCTGAATTTACCTTTTTATCTTTGCTACCCCATCCCTTTACTGGTAACACACAGGGTAAGCAAGATGTTAAACAGGGTGTTAACAGTACCACGGCCAAGGCAAGTATGCCAAGTATCTCTTCTTCCTTTTTCCAACCTCCCTTGCCTGCTTTCTGTGGTGTTTATACAAATGGCCTGTAGATGTCACTGTGCCCCAGACTTATACTGTGCATACTTCCTGACAGCTTAACAGTGAAAGTTACTGTTGTGTAATTGCTGTCTGACTCTGCTAATAAAGCACTGTTATACTCTCCTCATCCTCGGCTACCCAAAACATAACACATCGCCCATTTCTAAACTGAGCAATCCATGGCGGGAGCGGAGAGACTTTACAGTATTTTATATTCTTACCTGTGCACCTCCCTCAACTGCAACCTACACAGCTGCCTATTATGCCTAGCCCTAGGCATAGGCGAAGGGTGATTTTTTTGTTTGGGGAGGCTAAAGGTGGTAATATATAGGCAGTCTTAAGGCAAAGACAGACGTTGTTGATTCAAGAGATTAACAGCAGCATCCCCGAATTGCCTTCCCACCAGGCTACTGCCTTCCCACCAGCGGAATAGTACTTCGAAAGCTTTGTTTTCCAAAGTCGCGCAAAGCCGAATCGATTCGAGTGCCGTCCCACCAGCGATATACATTCTAGCCTTCGGGAAGGCAGTTCAGGGAGATTAGTTGCCCGAAGAAGAAGCGATTTGGTGCTGGGCAACTAATCTCCCGAAATAGCAGTGTGTGTCTCTGCCCTAAAAGTATTAACTAAGAAAGGATCAAGTCTGAGATAAATTAGTCTAAATGAGTTTTATTTACTTTGTTTTTGAACTAGTGAGGGTTAAGAGTTTTCTGTCTTTTCCTTAAAGGGGTGAAAATAATTTTCATTGGTGTCTGATGGGCACACTTATAGGGCACACAAAAAGCACTGACAGGCAGACACACTTATAGGGCACACAAAAAGCACTGACAGGCAGACAGCTAGTGTATGCTGGTAAACTAAGTATTTGATGTGTTGAGAAGCAGTGGGCAGTACTATATGGGACCTGTTAACCAGACTGCTCATGACCTGGGGTTTTCCGGATAACAGATCTTTCTATAATTAGATCTCCATACCTAAAGTCTACTAAAAAACATTTAAATATCAATTAAACCCAATAATTGATATACGGTACCTTAGTATAGCATCTAGTAGAAGGAATTATTTTATTATTACAGAGAAAAAGGAAAAAATATTTTATTAAAATAGAGTTTAGAGGTAATGACTTTCCCAGAATTTGGAGCTTTCTGGAAAAACTTTCTGGATAGGTATCTCAGGTTATATATGGCAAGTCAGTGGGTACAGTCCTAAATATAATAAAAGTTAGTGGGTACTGGCACCCCAAGTATATTATACAGTACAAGCATCTGATACATGGCAGCGGGCAAGGATACCTAAAGCACCCCAGCACAATTCTCTTAGGTTATAAGATACAGTTTAAACACTTTGCCACTGTTGTACCACCAACATAGCCAACGCTAGGCATGAAGCAACATGAATCATAGGCCCACAACCATATACATGTATGGATGTACAAAAAAGATACCTGCCCCTTATTTTCATATTCTCTCCTGTTTTTCTTCATTTTCGATTTGTTATTCCAGGATTTTTTTGGTTAATTTGTGTGCTTTTTTTTATATTTCACATCACAAAAACTGCCCTTCATTCTTAATTTTTTTTCTCATACTACTCTCACATCTGAAAGTTTATCAGCCACTTTTCCCAAATCCACTCGCAGGTTCTCTGTACATGTATGTGTCCTTTTCTGGGTATTTTAATTACATCTTCCCAGTCTTCATCACATTCTGTGACCCATTTTCTTCCTTGTTTAATATTTTTTCTGCTCTTTTTAATATTTTACTCTACCCTACCTGGTACCCACGGTCTCTTCTCCCCCATAATGTTCTATTTTGACACTGACTGCTCCTTTACTGACCTGTTAGTGCAAGTCTGTTAAAAAAAAAAAAAAAAGTGTCATTTGGTTGCTGTAGCCTCCCCAAGCCTTATTGAAAATCCGCCCCTGCTTCTGAGAATGTTGGCAGGGCTGTGCATTCTATGTTTCATAGCAGCTTACAAAACTACACCTTCAACACCTTTTTTTATCAAGGACAAACCAAAAACTTGGAAAATCACTCTCTCATAATGATTACAATATACAAACAACAAGAAAACTTGGAAAATCATTCTGTCATAATTAATTTTTTTCCTATGGGCGTGCATTCTAGTTAACATTAACTGTAACAAGAAAAGTTTTAAAATCACTTTCAAAATGCAATTTTTTTCCTATGGTTGGGCATTCCAGTTAACATTGGCTGTAACTTCTGAGAAAGTTGGCAGGACTGTGAATTCTATATTTCATTACAAACAGCTTCCAAAATTATACCTTCAACATGTTTTTCATCACGGTCAAACAACAAAAACAATGGGAAAACCAATGTTTCAAAATGCCATGCCAGTGCATTTTAGTTAAAATTTGCTGTTACCTCTGAGAAAGATGGCAGGGCAGAGTATTCTATATTTCATAACGTACAGCTTCCAAAATGACACTTTCTACAAGTTTTTCATTAAGGACAAACATCAAGAAATCTTAGAAAATCACTCCGTCAAAATGCAATTTTTAGCCTATGGGCGTGCATTCTAGTTAACATTAGCTATACATTCTGTGAAAGTTGGCAGAACTGTGCATTCTATATTTCATTACAAACAGCTTCCAAAACTACATCTTCAACATGTTGTGTGTTTTGAGTGTGCGAACATACGGATAAACTAACAAGAAAAGTTGGAAAATCACTGTCAAAATGCAATTTTTTTTCTTGTGGACGTGCATTCTAGTTAAAATTAGCTGTAACTTCTGAGGAAGTTGGCAGAACTGTGCATTCTATATTTCATAACAAACAGCTTCCAAAACTACACCATCAACAGGTTTTTTTAATCAAGGACAAACAACAAGAAAAGTTGGAAAATCACTATGTCAAAATTACATTTTTTTTTTACTATCGGCGTGCATTCTAGTTAACATTAACTGTAACTTCTGAGAAAGTTGGAAGGGCTGTGCACTCTATATTTCATAACAACCAGCTTCCAAAACTACACCTTCAACATGTTTTTTATCAAGTACTAACAAGAAAGGTTGGAAATAAGGAAAATAATATCATACTTACCGTGATTTTCCTTTCATGGACAACTCCATGTCAGAAGGACCCTCCCCAAAGCTTTAAAAGCCCAACCCCACCCCCAAATCAGGTGTCTTGTAATAAGCTTCTAGAACAGGGGTCCCCAACCTTTTTTACTCGTGAGCCACATTTAAATGTAAAAAGAGTTGGAGAGCAACACAAGCATGAGAAAGTCCAAGGGGATGTCAAATAAGGCCTTTGATTGGCTGTTTGGTAGCCCCTATATGGACTGGCAGCCTACAGGAGAGTCTGTTTGACAGTACACCTGGTTTTTATACAACCAAAACTTGCCTCCAAGCCTGGAATTCAAAAATAAGCTCCTGCTTTGAGGCCACTGGGAGCAACATCCAAGGGGTTGGAGAGCAACATGTTGCTCGCGAGCTACTGGTTGGGGACCACTGTTCTAGAAACTACCGAAAAAGGGATGGTAACTATGACATGGATTTGTCCATGAAAGGAAAATCACGGTAAATAAGATATAATTTCCCTTTTTTACTGGACAACTCCATGTCATACGTAATGGGACGTAGCAAGCTAATATCCCCAATGGGAGGGTAATTGTTCCACATAAAGACACCTGGCCAAGTGTAATCTATTCCAGATAAAACTTAGAAGAATGAAACCTCTACAGGTAAACAGAGAACCCCTTGTAGAAAACCTGTGAACGCTATTTCTTCAGAGGAAAAGAAGAAACAGGACTCTTTAGAGGCAGAACCCACACCAAAGTAATGATACGGAGTGTGAATCCAGTCTGACACTTCCACCTGAAAGGAGAGAACCAACTCCACCGAAAGAGAAGTTGAAAGAGAAGTGGATAGAAACCCAGAGTAACTTCTCCAGAGTCTAGCTCACACTACTTACCAGCGCAGCTGTGACAACCAAGAGTGCCCAGAAGCTCAAATAGCTCAAAAGCATGGTACCTGTAAAAGATGACTTAGTAGGGGAAAGAAACATTCAATCACTCGTATGCTACATGCCCCAGATATGTAGAACACTACAGATACATGGCATCACCTAGTGGAGTTCCCCGTCTCCTCGATACTAAAATCTACAGGGCACATAAGGAACCTGTATTTGTCCTGGACCATAACCCGTGCATTCTATCCATGAAAAGTCCATAGAGCGACATATGGAGACCGGCTGCCGCCCCTACGGGCATACCTTACCTGTCATGGGAGGTATCTAGGAGCATACAGTAGCCTAGGCAATCTTCCTGTGCAAGTTGAAATTGTTCATGATCCTTCACCAAACAAGTCTGGATATTAAACATTTGCATGCCCTATGGAGTGGGCATCATAACAGTAATACATGCAGATATGCATAATCTTGAAATGATACAGTCCTCTTGAGCCTTCAAGGATGTGACCTGGACATAATTGAAGTCACCATACACCCTAGATTGGGCCTAGAACCAAATCTGTTTGGCATGCTCCCATGAGTCTACCAAATGGGAAGGAATTGACTGATTCCAGGAAGTATAACTAACCAATACAAAACGTTTAATTACTTTCTTATACTAGTGTTCCAGCTTGGAACATAGATAGCTTACTGAGACTATTCTTAAATATCCAAGATCAGAAATAATCTAGGTATGGGGATATATATGGGGATAGAATTATCCACCTATTGTTCTAGATTGGAACCCCTCTACTACCTATACTAGAATGTCTGTCTATAGTTAGACATGCCATAACCAGGCCTTTCCTAAAGTCAGATACGGCAGACTTAGTCCAGAAAGCATAATTTCAATAAGACAATGTTTGTAACCATCCTGACCTGATGGTAACCTATGGAATACCAATCCCATTAGTCAGGCCAGTCTATGACGGTCCGCAGGCAAGTCACACATTAGCATAGACTTAAAAAGAAAAAAATACCGCATGCCTTCGATCATCAATAAGGGTTATCAAGAGAGAAGAATAATTTGTTATCTTGACCCTGTGAAAAATAAACTGGATGTAAACCGGGTTTTTTTTTTTTTACCATGGGTCTGCGACCTTGGCTACAGCCACATTGATGGTGTGTCCCTAATTTTACGGCCCACTCTATATGGCATCCATTAATATAATATGGCCAATGAATATTCCTTCAGTGAGCTGATTGGTCCCCGGATGTACTTGAGGTAGGTTGGATAGGTCTGTGCTATGTTATACCTCCTAGCAAAGCTCCAAAACCATGAGGCAGCAGTGAACCCAGTGCATACAAAAGTAACTAAATTTGCACTGCTGTGCCCACTTTTTTTGGGACTGAGGCCAGATAATAAGTTGAACACCCGTAGCCAAAGTAAAAGATCCTGATGAATATCATACTGGTTATGTGAATAGACCTTCAGTGGCGTAACTACCGGGGGAGCAGGGGGTGCGATTGGGCCAGGGCCCGCACCCCCTCAGGGCCCCCCGGCAGCTTGCGCGCCACAAATTCTGGGTGTACGGAGGGGGCGGGGGTCGGCTGCGCAGCCCGCCCACCCCCGCTAGTTATGTCGCTGCTCTGCCCTTAGCTGCCTCAGCGTACCTCTCCATCTTCTTTGACACCTCCATCTCCGTTGTTGATCTGTCTGCGTCTCTCTCCTCCCTGTTTCGCTCCCCCCTCCTTCTCCAGTCACGCTCCTACTGTCCCTCCCACACCCTGTCATTCTTTAGTCTCGCTCTGTCTGCCCCTCCCACCTACATCTCTTTCCAGCCTTGTGCCCTTATTCTCCAATCTGTTTCACTCCCTCTGTCCCTCTCAGGTGTTGCTCACCCCCTGCATCTTCCATCCCCTGTGTCTTCTTTCCCCTTATGCCACAACCTGCAGCAATACAACATGCTCAAGTGTCAATATAAGGGTAAGTGTGGCATTGGGTTCAATAATATAAAGCAGAGGCAAAGAACTTCTTACTCATTTACTTATTTACTTGTTACTTATTTATAATGAATAATGCACCCCCTACCTAAATTTATAAAGATATTGGAAGTCACCTCTGAGTTATGTGACCTGTATAAAAGCCTGCGGCCTTGTGCTTTTATATGGTCACGTGACTTCTAATATCTATATAAATTACAGTAGGGGTGCATTATCCAATAAAAAAAAAAAAATAAATATATATATATATATATATATATATATATATATATATATATATATATATATATATAATTGGCCGGCCACGTATTCGGATATCCAAGTTAATGCGGACTTGTCGCAAGCCACTTTGATGAAAAGAAAGGCATTTGCTGAAGCGACTACCATACTCAGGGAAAATAAAGTCCCCTATCGTTGGGGTTTTCCAGTAAAGATAATCGTTCTCAAGAATGGATCGCCGATCACTCTCTCCACGCCGGATGAGGCCATTAAAGCTACGCAACGCTGGAACCTAGGCCCGACTAGATCGCCATCTCCCAAGAACATGTCCTCGCAAGCATCCTCAACTAAGAAGCTGCCTACAGAATGGCACACAGCCTGATTGCAGAGCCGTAACGGAAGATATACCACTACCCTCATTTACGGCGGATGTCCTTCCCTTATCTCTTTTTCTAAGCAATGCCTCGAGAAACGGAGTGCTCACTTTATCCCTTTTTTTTGTCTCCCTTTTTCTTATCTTCTCCCCCCCACTAGTCTACAAGCTGATCGCCTGCAGACGAGATTTAGGCACAGCCAAGATTTCGCCTTTTTCTGTGCCACAGGATGGTAACTATGTCAACCTTTTTTCTGTCCGACATTGGTAACCATCTTGCATATCTACAATGTTGTTTCTATTACTACTTTTCCTCCTACTTTGTTTCACTACAGTTCGGCAATGTTTGCTTTCATATTCTATTTCAGATAAATGGTCACCAGGTCACTGTCCAAATGTTCACTCTCAATGTCAAATGTATGCATATGTATGGTTATGGGGTTCAGCAAATAGCTGATCGATATGATGGTTAAGTTTTACTCACTTAATGCCAGGGGCTTAAACACCCCACAGAAACGAAATTTGGCCTTGAATGAAGCTTACAAAGCTAAAGCAGATGTGATATTTTATCAAGAAACTCACTTTAAAAGGTCCAATCATCCTAATTTTTACAATAAGAAATACCCGCACAATTTTCATGCATACTCCACTTCAAAAACGAAAGGAGTCTCTATTCTATTGAGTTCCCGACTGGCCTTCCATAAACTTCAGCTATTTGCGGACCCCCTGGGTAGATATATTATGCTTATTTGCTCTATAAACAATCAGATTTACACTCTTATTAACCTGTATGCTCCTAATGACAACCAGTTACAGTTTGTTTCGAAAACACTCACAAGCCTGTTAGAACACAAGGCAGGGAGATGTATTGTGGCGGGCGACATTAACATCGTATTAGACCCCATCCAAGATACGTTTAAGCCATATACACGAGTTACACCATCCCAGCTCAGGATAGCTACTAAAGTACGGGAATTGTTTCATAGCTTGGCACTTGTTGATGTGTGGAGGGCTCAGCACCCCTTTGATAAGGAGTACACATATTACTCCCCCAGACACGCCATGTCATCAAGAATTGATATAATATTTACAGATCGACAGACTTCGACCCTGATTTCCAAAGCTTGTATAGGCATTCAGTCCTGGTCAGATCACGCACCACTTGGCATACATCTTGATGCTTATAGGCAAAAATCCCACTTAACACCCTGGAGACTTAATGATGCTATACTACAAAATCCAGATACACGACAACAGGTGGAATCGAAGATTAAGGAGTATTTTCAATTTAATCAAACAGCGGGGATAAATCCTCAATCATTATCGTTAGCGCACAAAGTCACCCTTAGAGGAGACCTAATTGCGATATCAGCTAGGTTACGTAAACAAAGGGATCTACTTGCCCCTCACTTAGTGACACTCTTCAGGAATATAATTGACACGGGACAAATTAACCCTGAATTCTTGCAGGCACACATTTCAACGATACCTAAACCTGGCAAGTCGCCAGATCTCTGCCAAAATTATAGGCCTATTTCGCTGCTCAACTCCGACTTACAACTCTATTCCAAGATACTAGCATTGCGACTCAACAACATTTTACCCTCCCTCATTAGCACAGATCAGGTGGGTTTCATACAGGGACGCCAAGCAGCGGACAATACCAGGAAACTCCACAATCTATTGTACATTATCAAGCAAAATAATATACCATCAGTCTTGTTGTCTCTGGATGCGGAGAAGGCGTTTGACAGGATTCATTGGGGTTCTATGGAGACCGCATTGTGCAAGTTTAACTTAGGGCCTACATTCCTCAAAGCAATTTCAATGTTATACACCTCCCCTACTGCTAGAGTTTGCGCATCTGGGATCCTGTCTGATGCCTTCCCCATCAGCAATGGCACTAGGCAGGGGTGCCCCATCTCCCCATTGATTTTTGCACTTCTTGTGGAACCCTTGGCATGCAAAATTAGGTTGAATCAGGACATATCCGGCATCCCCACAAATATAGGTCCTCAAGTGATAAGCCTTTTCGCTGACGACATAATTTTGTCGCTGTCAAACTCACACATAGCTATCCCTAATTTACTGAAGGAGTTAGATGCCTTTTACAAAGCGTCTTGGTACAAAATTAACTCGAGCAAAACACAGGCGCTTGCAATTAACATCCCCGATCGGCAATTAGCATGCCTGCATGGTAACTTTCTCTGTGAATGGAAGCCTAACTCTCTTACGTACTTGGGTATAAAACTTCCCAAAGATCCTGACCACTTTTTCAATTTGAATTTTGTCCCTTTACAGCAAACATTGCTGGCTGATTAACATTAGCTGTAACTTCTGAGAAAGTTGGCAGGACTGTGCATTCTATATTTTATTACAAACAGCTTCCAAAACTATACCATCAACAGGTTTTTTCTTTATAAAGGACAGACAACAAGAAATCTCTCTGTCAAAATGCAATTTTCTTCCTACGGGCGTGCATTCTACTTAACATTAGCTGTAACTTCTGAGAAAGTTGGCAGGGCTGTGCATTCTATATTTCATAACAAACAGCTTCCAAAACTACACCTTTAATACGTTTTTTATCAAGGACTGACAACAAGAAAAGTTTGAAAATCAATGTGTCAAAATGCAATTTTTTTTCCTATGGTTGGGCATTCCAGGTAACATTAGCTGTAACTTCTTAGAAAGATGGCAGGGATGTGCATTCTGTATTTCATAACAAACAGTTTCCAAAACTACACCTTCAACATGTTTTTTTATCAAGGACGAACAACAAGAAAACTTGGAAAATCACTGTCAAAATGCAATTTTTTCCCAATGGACATGCATTCTAATTAACATTAGCTGTAATTTCTGAGAAAGTTGGCAGGACTGTCAATCTATCAAAATGCAATTTTAGCCTCTGGAAGTGCATTTTTAACTTCTGAGAAAGTTGGCAGGGCAGTGAATTCTATATTTCATAATGAACAGCTTACGAAACTACACCTTTAACAAGTTTTTCATTAAGGACAAACATTAAGAAATCTTGGAAAAAATCACTTTGTCAAAATGCAATTTTTAACCTATGGGCGTGCATTCTAGTTAACATTAGCTGTAACTTCTGAGAAAGTTGACAGAACTGTGCATTCTATATTTCATTACAAACAGCTTCCAAAACTACACCTTCAACATGTTTTTCATCAAGGACAAACAACAAAAATACTTGGAAATTCAATGTGTCAAAATGCAATGTTAGCCTATGGTAGTTAACATTAGCTGTAACTTAGCTAATTAGCTTATTCTAACGCCATATAGTATTTGTATCCCTGGCAAATTTCTCAAAAGTTACAGCTAACATTTACCTGAATGCACTTCCATAGGGGCGTGGCTTGTCGTCAGCACTGAATGGCAGCATAGTCTGAGACCTCTGTGAATCTACTCTCCCTGTGAGGACCTAACAACCTGCATTTCAAACCTGCAAACATGAAAAAGCATGGTAAGAACCAACAACAAACTCCCAAACCCAGACCTAGCAAAATCGCTAGGGAATTACCTGATCCAGACGAGTTTTTTGATCCTGTTGATAGAGACACGCGGGGATCCAAGATGGCAGCCGCAAAAAAACGTGCGTCTGCTCGTTTGGCAAAGCTGCAAGAGGGAGAAATCGGCAGACAGATATGCCTATCTTAACTGAATGTGATACTGAGCACTCTGACTCCGAAAGTGAAGAAGTGGAAGATATTCGCTCATATTTAAAATGCTTACCATCTAAAGCTGAAATCAAAAGCATGCTGCAGGACTTATCTGTTGTGATAACTGAAGAAATGAGAGATATAAGGAAAGACATAGTAAACATAGCAGTGAGAACTGACACTATAGAAAAAGCACAGGAGAAATTACTTAAACACAATACATACTTGCATAAGACTGTAAAAAAGCAAGCTCAACAAATTGAGGAGTTTGAAAGGCAAATGGAGGACTTTGAAAACAGAAGCAGAAGGGTTAATCTGAGAGTAAGAGGCATCCCTGAAATAATTACTCAAGGTGAACTGAAACAAGCACTGTGGCCAATCTTTAACAGAATTCGCAATAGAGATACTGCAACTGAAATTAAAATTGACAGATTTCACAGAGTGGCTAAGACAAAAAATGCACCTCATGGAGCTCCCAGAGATGTCCTTTGCGCTCTGCATAATTTCACAGAGAAGGAGGAAATAATCTCTAAAGCAGGAGAAATAAACAACATCACATACGAAGATAGCAAAATAATAATTTTCCAAGACATCTCGTGGAAAACCCTCAGCAAGAGAAGAAATCTTAAACCTCTCACAGATGCTATAAAGGAAAAAGGCCTACAATTCAAGTGGGGATTCCCTTTTAACATAGCGGTGAGAAAGGAGGGACAATGGATTGTACTGAAATATCCTAAGGACACTGAGGGATTCTGCAAAAAGCTGGACATTGAAGAACCACCTCTCCCAGGATGGGATATCATCACAACGCCTGACTTCTCATTGGAAAAATGACCGGAATTTTGGATAACTCCATTGAAGCAAACTAAGAAGATGGCATCTACACCTAAACCCAGAGTAGAAAAAGACTTGACCTTTGCTATAAATAATGACACTTGAAGAGAACTCTTATCTACTTTATTTCCTTATTTGGGCACAATGCACCTCCTCTTCATAAGTCTTTAAATTGTGTTTAATATGTTAATCAAAATTTTGTGTCTTGCAGGTTAGACATTATATCTGAATGTTTATACACTTAGATGAGAAGCTCACAGGGTAAGAGTGTGATTTGGTGTAAGATTTATTTAATTAATACTAGTTTTGTATTATTTGTATCAGGTTGACCTTCCATTTCCCACATTAAGATAGCATTTTTGCCTATCTTATACCTCTATAACCTTTAAAGAGAAATGTCCCTTCGGGACAAAACCTATTTCTTATTGGTAATACCCTTGTACATAGTTCTAAATTCCACACCTAAAATATTCTTTGATTTTTTTCATTTTCAATATGACAGAGATACTGACAACTTGATATCGCTTTATTGCGAAAAAGTATTATGCAACTATAAATACACAAAATGGCTAATTGTAAGATTACATCAGTAAATGTTAATGGGTTAAATGAGCCTATTAAAAGAGCACAATTATTTAATCACTGCAATAAAATGGGATCCAAAATCATTTTTATGCAGGAAACCCAAAACAATTGACACCTATGCTAGAAGTGATGGTAGATGTATCATGGTAAAGGGGATTTTGTATGAAACAAAAATAACTATGTGTAATGTTTATCTCACTAACAAAGGTCAAAACAAAATATTGAAGAGTATTCTATTAAAGCTTAAATCCTTTCAAGAAGGGATAGTAATTTTGGGAGGTGACTTTAACATCCCACTTAACCCCTTAATGGCTAAAAGGATAAGGAAAGGTTAAAACTAAGTAAGCTTTATCAGAAAGGTCTATATAAAAGTATTATGCAACCTTAAATACACAAAATGGCTAATTGTAAGATTACATCAGTAAATGTTAATGGGTTAAATGAGCCTATTAAAAGTGCACAATTATTTAATCACTGCAATAAAATGGGATCCAAAATCATTTTCATGCAGGAAACCCATTTTAAAGAAAATAATTATCCCAATATAAAACATAAACAATTTGATAAGATATTTACAGGCAATAATTGCTTAAAGAAAACAAATGGCGTGTTGATTGCTATGCATAGAAATATTCCATTTACAACAATTGACACCTATGCTAGAAGTGATGGTAGTAGATGTATCATGGTAAAGGGGATTTTGTATGACACAAAAATAACTATGTGTAATGTTTATCTCACTAACAAAGGTCAAAACAAAATATTGAAGAGTATTCTATTAAAGCTTAAATCCTTTCAAGAAGGGATAGTAATTTTGGGAGGTGACTTTAACATCCCACTTAACCCCTTAATGGACACTTCATCCAAAAAATCAAATTTACCATGTTCACTGATCAAAGGTATTAATCAACTTTTACATGACAACTTATTTGCTGATACTTGGAGAGCTTACCATGCAGATGAGAGAGACTATACACACTATTCCTGTGCTCATAAAAGCTATTCAAGAATAGATTATATTTTTCTGGAACACAGATTCCTAGAACTCGTTAAAAGTGTGTCAATAGAAAACTCTCTTTTATCTGACCATTGCCCAGTGAACTTGATATTTAAACTTCCCAATTTGCTGAAACCTCATTTTAACTGGAAAATAAATGACAATCTGATTAGCCAAGAACCCTTTAAAGAAAAAATCACCAAGAGACTCAAACAATTCTTCTTAGAAAATAATGTGAATGATACTTCTTTACATAACAGATGGGAAGCACATAAGTGCACGATAAGAGGTTTGTTGATTTCTTTGGGCTCCTTTGCTAAAAAAGAAAGGGAGAAGAAAATAAACTCATTACTGAAAGATATACATAATTTAGAATCCCTACATAAAAATTACTTATCAGATAAGGTCTTTAAGGAGTTAAAAGAGAAAAGAAAAGATTTAAAAATACTTCTAGATACAATCTCCAACAAAGCCTACACAAGGATTAAGCAATACCTATATGAAAATAGTAATAAATGTGGCAAATATCTAGCAAGCAAGTTGAAATCTCAATTTATAAAATCATACCTTTTAAAAATGAAAAATAATAAGCAACAAATGGTACATACAACTACAGATATAGCAAAATGTTTTCAAGATTATTATACCAGACTCTATAATTTAAACAAACAATATGCTAATAATTCTCACATAGAAATAAAGAAAAAACAGATTAAGCAATTTCTTTCCCAAATTAAAATCCCTTCCTTAGATAAGGGTATAGCCGAAGAATTAGACAAACCTTTTAATGAGGAGGAACTGCAAAAAGCAATAAAGAATCTTCCACTGGGCAAAAGCCCAGGCCCAGATGGATTCTCGGCGAGCTATTATAAAATCTTTGATAAAATCTTAGTCCCTATATTGCTGGAGTTATTTAACTCACAGAATAGACACTCTCAAATTCCAGAACAATCCCAAGAAGCCCACATTACAGTTATTCACAAACCAGGAAAAGATCCTACTGAATGCGCTAGTTATAGGCCAATTTCCCTTATTAACATAGATCAAAAATTATTTGCAAAATTACTTGCCAATAGAATTAGTGTACACTTACCCAACCTAATCCATTTTGACCAAGCGGGTTTTGTACCTGGCAGAGAAGGGAAAAATAATACAATTAGAGCTGTAAACATAATAAAGTATATGAAAAAGAAAAACGAGGAGGCCCTAATAATATCTATGGATGCTGAAAAAGCCTTCGATAGAGTAGATTGGTTATTTATTGAACAGATGTTGGAAAAAATAGGATTCGGTACCGGTATAATAAATAAAATAATGTCCCTATATAAATGTCCCAATGCTAGAATAAGAATTAATGGCACGTTATCAAATAAAGTCCCTATCAGCAATGGGACGAGACAGGGCTGTCCTTTGTCCCCCTTGTTGTTTATTCTAACCATTGAATCTTTACTACTTGCAATTAGGCAAAATATAGATATAACAGGGATTAAAATAGCAAACTCTCATTATAAAGTATCTGCCTTTGCAGACGATTTGCTATTTTATATCACTAAGCCACATTTATCTATACCTAATTTAATGAATCTAATCAATTGTTTTGGATCTCTATCCAACTTCAAATTAAATTACAACAAATCAGAAATATTAAACATTAAATAAAATATTTCAGAACAAACAATTACTCAATTAAAAAACAATTTTCCCTTTAAGTGGGCTAAGGTATCAATAAAATATCTGGGGATCCATCTCACCCATAATGAAAAATTGCTGTATAAATTGAATTACATTCCTGCTATAGAAACAATAGATAAGGACATTGTGAGTTTTAACAATGTATGTGTCTCTTGGTTAGGAAGAGTCAACATAGTAAAAATGATATTCCTTCCTAAGTTATTACATATATTTCAGAATATGCCTATTGAAGTCCCTTTGAGATTTTTCAATATCGTAAAATCAAAATTGTCCAAATTTATCTGGAAAGATTCGGTACCCAGAATAGCCTACAATACATTAATTAAACCAAAGGAAAAGGGGGGAATTGGCTTACCATGTTTGAAAACTTATTATTTTGCTATGCAACTTTCTAGAGTATTAACATGGCACAACAGTGACTCCTCCAAATCCTTTATTGATGCAGAAAAAGGAGAAGAGATTCTCAGATTAAATTCTTTGATCTGGAAAGATGAAAAGAAATTTCCTTGTATGACCAAAGCAGAGGTAACAGCCCACCCTACATTAAAAACTTTTCATAGAATTAATAGTGAATATGAACTTTGTGTTTATCCCTCTATATTAACACCCATTCCAGAGAATTTATCAGCTCAGATAAATATAAGTAATACCGGATTTCCCCAGAAGGGGGAGTGCCAACCTAAATTATTCAGACTTAATGACTTTATAGAAGATAAAAAGATTATACCATTAGAAAAATTCTTACTTCTATTTGGAAACAATAACAAGAATAAAGGGTTATACAAATCCATAACGGAATATATCGGAACATTTGATATTAATTCTATAAGCAACAATCTATCTTGGTTTGAACGCATTTTTTTGAAAAATATTCATATAAAAAGACCAATTTCATTTTTCTATAGAAGTCTGATCTCAAATGGAGACGCAAAACCTCCATTTGCCCATAAGTGGGAAGAGGAATTAAACTTTAACCTTTCGACGGATGAATGGGAAAAGATTTGCATTAATACATACAAAACATTTACCTCTACAGCATCATATGAATCAGCTTATAAACTTTTGGCAAGATGGTACTTAACCCCAGTTAAATTAAAAAGCATATATGGCACAGAAGATCTCTGTTGGAGATGTAAAGAGGAAAAGGGTACCTATGAACATATTTGGTATGGATGCAAAATTTTAAAACCTTATTGGCAGGCAATACAATCTATTATTGACAAAATATACCCAAATCTTTTAAGGTTACATCCTTCCGCAGTTTTACTCTTATATGATAATAATATTAAAAAGATAATCAACATACCAACTATCAAATATATTCTAGTTTCTGCTAAGTCATTAATTCCTCGTCAATGGAAATCTAAAGAGCCTCCCCTCTTAACAGAGTGGGTAAAACTAATTGAGGAGATAAGACATGCTGAAGAGGCTATAGCATATAAAAATAATGTTTTGCAAAAACACCTGAAAAATTGGAACTCCTGGATTTCTTATATGGAAAGAAATAAATGAATGTATAGCAATATTGTTATTTATTTCTAGGATAATATTAAAAACATCTTGTTCAACTATATGAGTAACTTACAATTTACATATCTGTCATGTAACACAACGGCTTATGTAATATCCTGTTAAATATTGTTGAAAAACATTTTCTTGTAGGTGTGGAAAACTTTTTCTTTCTTTTTGTCTTTTTCTTTGTATCCCCCCCCTTCTTCATCTTCTGTACCCCTGATACTTTTTGTTATTGAAAACTTAATAAAAAGAGATTTAACAAAAGTGTGTCAATAGAAAATTCTCTTATATCTGACCATTGCCCAGTGAACTTGATATTTAAACTTCCCAATTTGCTGAAACCTCATTTTAACTGGAAAATATCTTTAAAGGGTTTAAAGAACCCTTTAAAGAAAAAATCACCAAGAGACTCAAACAATTCTTCTTAGAAAATAATGTAAATTATACTTAACAGATGGGAAGCACATAAGTGCACAATAAGAGGTTTGTTGATTTCTTTGGGCTCCTTTGCTAAAAAAAGAAAGGGAGAAGAAAATAAACTCATTATTGAAAGATATACATAATTTAGAATCCCTACATAAAAAATACTTATCAGATAAGGTCTTTAAAGAGTTAAAAGAGAAAAGAAAAGATTTAAAAATACTTCTAGATACAGCGTACACAAGGATTAAACAATACCTATATGAAAATAGTAATAAATGTGGCAAATATCTAGCAAACAAGTTGAAATCTCAATTTATAAAATCATACATTTTAAAAATGAAAAATGATAAGCAACAAATGGTACATACAACTACAGATATAGCGAAATGTTTTCAAGATTATTATACCAGACTATATAATTTAAACAAACAATATGATAATAATTCTCACAGAGAAATAAAGAAAAAAATAATTAACCAATTTCTTTCCCAAATAAAATACCTTCCTTCCTATCTCATAAGTTGGACAGACATGCCTCAACAGATGTGACCACTAGCCCATTAGCCAACTGGTGCGATACGTATAATTTCATAGACCCATGGAGACATAAATTTCCAACCCAGAAAGTATATTCATGCTACTCAAGCTCTTACAGTGCAGCATCTAGAATTGATCTTGCCCTAATCTCCAGGCCCTTATTGGCAGAGGTGGCCAGCACTGCTTATCTTCCGAGCGGTATATCAGACCATGCCCCCCTATCGTAAAGATTGGGTACAGGGGGTTGTAGTCCGCGCTAGCTGGAAAGGGGAGGGGGGAACAGCTGCACCGAGAATATGGACCCAGTAGTCCACTTGTAAATAGACGTAAACCTGGATTTGGTCTCAGAATGGCCACCACCTAAAAATAAAAAAAGGCCTCGATAATATATAAAGGTTAATACACTATCGAGGCCTTTTTTTTATTTTTAGGTGGTTGCCATTCTGAGACATAGCGCACCAAATCCAGGTTTACATGCCCCCCTATCCCTTACTTTACGGTCCCAGGGTGAACCCAGCCCAGTGCAGTGGAGACTTACACCCCAGATGGCTGCAGGTCCCAGAGGTAAAGGATCACTTGATTAAAGAAATGGGGGAATATTGGACACTAAATGAAGGTTCAGCCTCTGCACGGTGTGGGAAGCCTCTAAGGCATATCTGAGAGGTTCATGTATCATGGCTGTATCCAGCCACAGGAAACGGCTTAACCAAAAGTTGGAGGAATTGGAGGATGATATAAGACTGGCAGAGGGGGAGGTTGCCAGAGATCCCTCTCTAAATCATCATCGACAGGTGGCACAGGCTCACTGGCAGTATCAGCTTCACCTACTTGACAAAACAAAAAAAAAGCTTCTGTATACAAATCATCACCTTTTTGAAAAAGGCAATAAGGGGGGCTGTTGGCCTTTCTACTGCCCCCACCCCAATCACACAAATACAGTCTCCTCTGAGAGATCTGAAGGATACCCATAGAGGCATTAACGAAGCCCATAACCTATATAAGTCCACTGTTACTTTGCCACACCAATCCCTACAAGGCTTCCTGAGTAACATCCCCTTGGAAACCCTGACTCCACATGAAAGTCTCTTACTGGAAGAGCCAATATCAATCACTGAAATTGGGGATGCTATCTCATCCTTCCCTCCGGGAAAGACACAGGGTATAGACGGCATTCCGATAGACTGGTACAAACTCAATCTAGATGATATAGCCCCTAGACTACATCGCTTGTATGAAATTGCACTAAAGGTACGCTACCTCCATCCATTAGGGAGGCACTTATAGTTCTGATACCCAAAAAAGGTGGTGACCTATTGGACTGTTCAGCTTATAGGCCTATCTCGCTTCTCTGTAATGATGTTAAGATTCTAGCAAAAGTTCTAGCTAACCGCCTCACCAAAGTAATCTCCTCTGTAGTGCACCCTGATCAGTCTGGTTTTATGCCTGGACGAGCAACTGACATCAATATACAAAGACTATACACTAATATTGACTTAGCCTGAATGGGTGGCTACCCTGGGGTAATCGTTTCTCTTGATATTAGGAAAGCGTTTGATTCTGTTGAGTGGAACTTTTTGTGGGGTGTGATGGCAGCCATGAGCTTTGGCCATAAATTTATGAGATGGACACAGCTGTTATATGCTAATCTGATAGCTAGAATCCGAACTAATAAACTGGTCTCCAAACCTTTTGGTTTTGAGGGAATTGGATCAAGCAGGCAGGTGTTAAGGTGAGAAGAGGCCAAAAGCTTTGAGACTTCCTCATCAGTGACAGGGGCGAAGGAGCACAGGAGATACTGGGGAGTGTGGAGGGAGGGTGGTGGAAGTCTAGGGGGGTTGAGTAGTGTAATGTCCCTTCTGATAGTGTCAATTTTGTTTTTGAAGTGCTCAGCAATATCTTGAGCAGAGACAGATGTGCATGGAGGGGGTGGAGAAGGGGAAAGGAGAGTGTTAAAGGTGGAGAAAAGTTGTGCTGGTTTTTTAGAAAGGGAGTTAATGAGTGAAGTAAAGTATGTTTGTTTGGCTTGGAAGAGGCTGGTGTTAAAGGAGCGCAGGGCAGATTTGTAGCTCAAAAAGTCTGATTCTGAACGGGCTTTGCGCCAGCGACGCTCAAGTGCACGTGAGTGTCTTTGGAGCGCTTTTGTATGAGCAGTATGCCAAGGTTGAAGTGGTTTAGGTCTAGAATATTTAGTTTTTATAGGAGCAAGCTCATTTAGGGCAGTGGTGAGAGTACTATAGTAGACAGAGGTAGCCACATTAGGACAAGAGATGGCTGAGATATTAGAGTGAAGAGAGTCAAAGGAAGACGAGAGATGTGACACAGTTTGCAAGTCACGGTAAGCATGTGTTTGGGTAATAGCAGGGGGTGAGGAGGGAGTTAGTGAGAGTTGAAATGTGAGCATATTGTGATTAGAGAGGGGAAATGGTGAGTTAGTAAAATTGGTGGTTGAACAGATTCTGGTAAATATGAGATCCAGAGCATTACCATTGGAGTGAGAGGGGGAGTCTGAGCACAAAGATAAACCTAGGGAGGAGGTTAGTGAAAGAAGTTTAGAGACAGAAGAGTTGTTAATGTTGTTAACGGGTATATTAAAGTCACCTAATATGATGGATGGGATGTTAGATGAAAGAAAGTAAGAAAGCCAGGCAGCAAAGTTGTCCAGAAATTGTGCAGTTGGTCCTGGTGGTCGATATATAACAGCAATGCAGAGTGAAACAGGAGAAAAGAGCCTAATGCAGTGAGCCTCAAATGAGGAGAATGATAGAGAGGGAACAGGTGGAAGAACTTTTTAAAAGTACAGCGGGGAGAGAGAAGCAAACCTACCCCACCTCCAGGTCTGTTACCAGGTCTGGGAGTATGAGTAAGGTGTAGGCCCCCATAGGACAGGGCAGCAGGTGAGGCAGTAGGAGAAAGCCAGGTTTCAGTAAGTGCGAGTAGGTTAAAGGAATTTGCAATGAAATGGTCGTGTATAGCGGTGAGCTTGTTGCAAACAGATCTGGCAATCCAGAGAGCATAGGAAAGATTAACTGGGTTTTTGGGTATAGGAGTAAGAGTTCTCTACTGTTTGAATTTGCTCCGGAGAGAAGGAGCTTGTGGTCGTAATATAACTGGGATGGGGTAAGGGGTTTGGGGAAATGTCCCCAGCTGCCAGCAATAGAAAGGAAAGATAGACTAAGTGAGAGTGGGATTTATAAGTCCTTAGTTTGTATGAAAAAGAGGAGTTTTGTGGAATAGATAAACAGAGTACTTTATAAACTTCATGTGTGGAGAGGGAAGGAGAGGAGAGTAGAGAGGCTGAGATTTTTATAGAACTGGGATTTGCCGGAGGAGGTAGTGAAAAATGTTTTATGAAGCATGAGAGTGAAAGGAGGAGAAATGCAGGATAAAGCATGTTTGGAGTAAGAAGTAACAAACTAGCAGGTACAAACAAATCTGTTTTCTTCTTATCCCAGATGGTTCACTGTTGATTGCAGGGGAATCCGGTTCCTTTTGCCTTGTCAATGCCTTGTTCAACTGCCTTGTTCAACTGCCTAGTTTAACTGTCATTTCTGAGCACTTGTGAAATATTAGCACTCGTGCCATGCCCCAGACACGAGTGCCATCCCCAATACTGGGTCTGAATTTATATGTAGCTAATTGGGAAAACCAGAGCCTAATTAATCAATTAATCAATTAAATAGCTAGCAAAGGGCAGAGTTTTACAGACACCAGAACCAGGTTTGGGGCTATAAAAATATCTTTAGTTCACGGAGGAATGGACACAGATGTGTGCTTGAGATATTTATCAAAGAACTAAAGTAGAATAGGCCGGACAGACAAAAGTTATTGGGGTTAACAAATACAAGTAGGGATATAGCAGAATTACCAGAATAAACAGTTGCAGTATATGGATATGGCAGTATATGGATATAGCAGAATTACCAGAATAAACAGTTGCAGTATATGGATATGGCAGTATATGGATATAGCAGAATTACCAGAATAAACAGTTGCAACACCACATACAATACCACATTTCTCACCCATTTAATTCGATCTTGCAAACTCCCACACCTTGTGTATTACTCCCTTCCCTTTAGACTGCATGCCTATGCATAGGGCCTTCCTCACCTTTTTGTACCTGTTTTGATTGTGATGTTTGTTACTCCATATGTTCTATGTATGTAATTCATGTGATGTAGTTGTATAATCACATTTACTTTACAGTGCTACGCAATATGTTGGCGCTATATAAATACATGTTAATAATAATAATAATATATTAACACTCATTCCAGAGAATTTATCAGCTCAGATAAACATAAGTAATACCGCATTTCCCCAGAAGGGGGAGTGCCAACCTAAATTATAAAGACTAAATGACTTTATAGAAGATAATAAGATTATACCATTAGAAAAATTCTTAGTTCTATTTGGAAACAATAACAAGAATAAAGGGTTATACAAATAATGTAATATATCGGAACATTTGATATTAATTCTATAAGCAATAATCTATCTTGGTTTGAACAAATTATTTTGAAAAATATTCATATAAAAAGACCAATTTCATTTTTCTATAGAAGTCTGATCTCAAATGGAGACGCAAAACCTCCATTTGCCCATAAGTGGGAAGAGGAATTAAACTTTAACCTTTTTATTTGCATTAATACATACCTCTACAGCATCATATGAATCATCTTATAAACTTTTGTCTAGATGGTACTTAACCACAGTCAAATTGAAAAGCATATACGGCACAGAAGATCTCTGTTGGAGATGTAAAGAGGAAAAGGGTACCTATGAACATATTTGGTATGGATGCAAAATTTTAAAACCTTATTGGGAGGCTATACAATTTATTATTGACAAAATATATCCTAATCATTTAAGGTTACATCCTTCCACAGTTTTACTCTTATATGATAATAATATTAAAAAGATTATCAACATACCAACTTTCAAATATATTCTAGTTTCTGCTAAGTCAGTGAGTCCCCATAAATGGAAATCTAAAGAACCTCCCCTCTTAACAGAGTGGGTAAAACTGAGGAGATAAGACATGCTGAAGAGGTTATAGCATATAAAAATGATGTTTTGTACAAACACCTGAAAAATTGGAACCCCTGGAATACTTATATGGAAATAAATAAATGAATGTATATCATTATTGTTATTTATTCCTTTGGATAATATTAAAAACATCTTGTGCAACTATATAAGTAACTTACAATTTACATATCTGTCATGTAACACAACGATTTATGTAATATCCTGTTAAATATTTTTGAAAAACATTTTCTTAGGAAAATACACATTCCTTGTAGGTGTGGAAAACTTTTTCTTTCTTTTTTTGTCTTTTTCTTTGTAACCCCCCCCCCTTCTTTATCTTCTGTACCCCTGATACTTTTTTTTGATATTGAAAACTTAATAAAAAGAGATTTAACAATAAATGCACTCCCATAGACTTACATTGCATTTTGGCACAGTGATTTTGCAATTGTTCTTTTTTTTTCACAGTGATTTTGCAATTGTAGTGTTGGAAGCTAATTCTAACGCCATATAGTATTTGTATCCCTGCCAACTTTCTCAAAAGTTACAGCTAATGTTAACCTTAATGCACTCCCATAGACTTACATTGCATTTTGGCACAGTAATTTTGGAAATGTTCCTGCTGCTTGTTATTGACGAAAAACTTGTTGAAGGTGTAGTGTTGGAAGCTATTTATAATGCCACATTGAATTTAAAACTCTGCCAACTTTCTCAAAAGTTACAGCTAATATTAACCTGAATGCATTCCCCTAGACATCATGTAACCAATGCTGATGTCAAAACTTTTACCTGCTCAATATTTAAATTTTATATGGAAATTCTTCTTTTACTGTTTTCTTACTACTGCCAGGAAATATGCACTCTTGTACAGCCAAAAGTACAGATTTCCAGCCATTATAATGGACCTTAAACCTGTTACATTTTTCAAGATTCTATAAAATCAACTTTGGAAACAAAAATACAACAATAATAGTCAATAAAGGTCCATAAATCAGACTTTTTTCTTAATTTTGGTTCTGTACATTACCACAATTAATTTTAAATGAAATAACTCAGATGCAGCTGAACTGCAGACTTTCAGCTTTAATTCAGTGGGTTAAACAAAAAGATTGCATAAAAATGTGAGGAACAAAAGCCTTTTTTTAACACAATCACTTCATTTCAGGGGCTCAAAAGCAATTGGACAATTGACTCAAAGGCTATTACATGGGCAGGTTTGGGCAATTCCATCATTATTTCATTATCAATAAGGCAGATAAAAGCCCTGGAGTTGATTTGAGGGGAGGTGTTTGTATGTGGAAAATATTGCTGTGAACAGACAACATGCAGTCAAAGGAGCTCTCCATGCAGGTGAAACAAGCCATCCTTAAGCTGCAAATACAGAAAAAAACCCATCCGAGAAATTGCTACAATATTAGCAGTGGCAAAATCTACAGTTTGGTACATCCCGAGAAAGAAAGCACTGGTGAACTCACAGTGGTGGATGATCACAGAATCATTTGCATGGTAAAGAGAAACCCCTGCACATCAGCCAGACAAGTGAACAACACTCTCCCGGAGGTAGGCGTTTCGATATCCAAGTCTACAATAAAGAGAAGACTGCATGTCTGAAAGAAATACAGAGGGTTGCACTGTAAGGTGTAAGCCACTCATAAGCATCAAGAACAGAAAGGCTAGATTGGACTCTATTAAAAAAAAATCTAAAAAGCCAGCATATTTCTGGAAAAACATTCTTAGAACAGATGAAAGCAAGATCAACCTCTACCAGAATGATGACAAGGAAAAAGTATGGAGAAGGCGTGGAACAGCTCATGATCCAAAGCATACCACATCTCTATAAAACATGGTGGAGGCAGTGTGATGGCGTGCATGGCTGCCAGGGGCACACCAGTGTTTATTGATGGCATTGCACAAGACAGAAGCAGCCAAATGAATTCTGAGGTGTTCAGAGACATACTGTCTGCTCAAATCCAGCTAAATGCAGTCAAATTGATTGGGAGGCGTTTCATAATACAGACAGACAATGACCCAAAACATACAGATAAAGCAACCCAGGAGTTTATTAAAGCAAAGAAGTGGAATATTCTTGAATGGCCAAGTCAGTCATCTGATCTGAACCCAATTGAGTATGCATTTCACTTGTTGAAGACTAAACTTCAGAAAGAAAGGACCACAAACAAACAGCAACTGAAAGCCGGTACAGTAAAGGTCTGCCAGAGCATTAAAAAGAAGGAAACCAAGAATCTGGTGATGTCCATGAGTTCAAGATTTCAGGCTGTCATTGGCAGCAAAGGGTTTTCAACCAAATATTAGAAATGAATAAATATTAACAAACATTCATAAGGCTTCTAGAGCTTCTAGGGTCCGAGAAACAGGGCCAGATTTACATGGCGGGTGCCCCTAGGCCCGCTGACGTTTGTCCCCCTTTCCCATCCCCCTCCTTTGTGCACATGCACAAATTTTCATCACCAGCACTGGGGACTGGCGCATGGGAAATTTTAAAAAACTATTGTATTACATGATCAGCCTCCGAGCTTCCGAACCAAAGTTGGTGTGATTGGGCTTCATGCCACCCACTAAAATCCTGCTGCCCTCGGTGGCCTCTTCATTAATCCGGGCCTGCTGAGAAATGTTATCTAAAATTACTATTAGATGGTAATATGTGCCTGAAAGATTGCATAAAATATTCCTATTAACCTCAGAGAAATGTTAGAGATGTGTATTAGAGGTGGGCTCTTTTAAACATATTTGGGTTACATGTTAGGCCATGTCCACATATTGGGAACAAATATGCAACATACTGATATACCTCTGATTCTATTTCAGATAGACAAAAAAACGGGAGGGGTTATAACTGACAAACTTACCCTATATCTGTTCTATGCTGCACTTGCATTGATTCCTAAGAGATGGAGAAATTAAACCCCTCATAATAAAAGTGAATGGATAGACTTAGTAGAAGGGACTGGTGAACTAGAAGAAATTACTTGTCTAATACAAAATAATTTAATACAGTATAGATTAACATGGAAACCATGGCTTGAGAACTTTAATTTAAACTGAAGTGATATGAGTGTCAGGGAGCCGGGAGCTCCCTCCAGGAAGGTAGTCTGGAACAAGGAGGAAGCCCTCTTGAGGGAGCAAGGTCGCGGTATCCGAAGGGTTAAACAGAATCAGTAGTAGTGGTCACAGGCAGGAGTTAACGAGGGCAGGCAGATCAGAATCAAATATCAAGAGTTCAGGCAGGGGGTCAGAACCAAGGCAGGAACAGGAAACAGGCTGGGAGCTAGAAACAGGCTGGAAACAGGCTGGAATCAGGCTGGGAGCAGGAATCAGGAAACACAAACAGGAACCAAGGATCAATGGCAGCAAATCCTATTCTTGGGCGCCGTCACAGTGTTCTGGGTGCCCTTTTATGACGAGATCCCGGCACCAATGATGACATCATCATGCAGCGACGCTGCAGCCATGTGTTCAGCATGGGCGCTGCCATCTTGGATCTTCACTGTGACCGCCGGGAATGTAAACAGCGCCGTCTGGTACTTTTGGCAGTCCTGACAATGAGATAGCTAAGGCGAATACAGATTAGTTGGAATAGAGTAACCCAGACTCACCATTAATGGGTGGGTAAAGTTATATAAAGTAAAACCTACTTATATATTTATTCACATGCATATTCTTGGAATAAAAGAAATTCTGGTTGTTACTTGTACCTCCCCCTTCACTTTCCTCTTCATATTTTGCCTTCTGTATCCTCTTTATTATTTTCTCCCTCCCTCCCCTTTTATGTATTTCTTGAAAACAATAAAGAAAGATTTTTTTAAAAAATGCACATTTTATTTTCAATTTTTTAATTTGTCCATTTGCTTTTGAGCCCCTGAAATGAACTGATTGTGTTAAAAACCTTTAGTTTCTCACATTTTTATGCAATCTTTTTGTTCAACTGAAAAGCTGAAAGTCTGCAGTCAACTGCATCTGAGTTGTTTCATTTAAAATTCATTGTGGTAATGTACAGAACCAAAATTAGAAAAAAAGTTGTCTCTGTCCAAAGATTTATGGTTTTATGGTTTTTTTTCCCCCCTGAGCAAAATATAAAAGTTTGGCAGGTTTTAGGTACTGAGTTTTTTTTTTTTTTTTTAAAAAAACCTGCTAGGGAAGAAAACCTGCTCTTCAAATCAAGAAGACACAGAACACACCGGCACAGCATGGGTAATTCTAGCAGGTATAACCTTGCTCATTTATTGCGGATGCAACGTTTCGGGGCGTGACCCCTTTCTCAAGCATGAGAAAGGGGTCACGCCCCGAAACGTTGCATCCGCAATAAACGAGCAAGGTTATACCTGCTAGAATTACCCATGCTGTGCCGGTGTGTTCTGTGTCTACGCTGTTTTTGAGGTTGCCCATCCCTCTAACATCGAGCACCTGGGAGTCGTTTGAGTTTGGACGGCCAGGGTGTGCGAGTGTAAGTTTTTCTTTTCTTCAAATCAAGAAACCATGCAAGAGTTTAGGAACCCTTCCATGGTTTTAGTCCCTGTATGCTTGACCATTCTTAAAGGAATTGTTCAGTGTAAAAATAAAAACTGGGTAAATAGATAGGCTGTGCACAATAGAAAATGTTTCTAATATAGTTAGTTAGCCAAAAATGTAATGTATAAAGGCTGGAGTGATTTGATGTATAACATGTCAGTCAGAAACTACTTCCTGCTTTTCAGCTCTCTTGGTTTACACTGACTGGTTACCCTGGCTACCTGGCAGTAACCAATCAGAGACTTGAGGGGGGGCTACATGGGTCATAACTGTTGCTTTTGAATCTGAGCTGAATGCTGAGGATCAATTACAAACTCACTGAACAGAAATGTACCATGTGGCCCCTCTTCAAGTCGCTGACTAACTCAGAGTTATAGAGCTGAAAAGCAGGAAGTTGGATTCTGGCTGTTTTATTAGACATCTGTTCACTCCAGCCTTTATATATTACATTTTTGGCTAACTAACTATATTAGAAACATTTTTTATTTTGCACAGCCTATCTATTTACACAGTTTTTATTTTCACACTGAACTATTCCTTTAAAATAGATTGTTTCCTCAAGTTTGTTTTCAAATTTAAGCTTTACGAACTTGAATTTTTGAGATTGGAAAAGCTTACATGCTTTCATTCAAAATTTCAAAAGCAGCTAACAGTTGGCAGAGACAGTATCATGTACTGTCTCTTTAAAAATTTGACTTTGACCATTCGCCATCTAAAACCTGCCGAATTGCTGTTTTAGCCTATGGGGGACCTCCTAGAACCTATCTGGAGTCAATTGTCAATTACTTCGATTCAGTTTCGGTTGGTCTTTCTGAATTCGAATTACAAAGTTTTTCAAATTCGAAATTCAACCCTTGCCTGCCTAAATGTGGCATTGTAATAAGAAACAATAACTTAATAGTAATATTGCATTTTGACTAAGGGGTACTAAAAGCTGATTTGTTTGTTTTACTATGAAGAGATCCTGAAAATCTAAACCTTTACAATTCAGAAGCCGTAAATAGAATAAGCAGTAAATAGAATAATCCCTTTAAAGTGCACTTGAATCTATTATTTTGCATGTGAACATTCCCCTGATCCACTGAAGCCCCAACAACTTTGTGGCATGCATTGTTCTTTTTTTTGGGGGGGGGGGGTGTGATTGAACACTGTCCAGACTAAAATGGGGAGGTATGTATATACTATGAAGGTTGAACTTGATGGACGTGTGTCTTTTTCCAACCTAACTTACTATGTTACAATGTATGGGATATTTGCCTTTGCATTCTGATTTTTGCCACCATACCACTAGATAACATTTTAAATTTAGAGAGATGAATGGAAATTTGCAAATTGTCTCAGAATATCAATTATATCACTCATCTGAAATTTTAGGATCAACAGGAAAATGTTATACTTACAAAACATGTAGAACCATCAGTTACAGAAGTGCAGCTGTGCAGGAGTGCAACAGGCAATGGACTGCATAAGATACTTGAAGTACACTGCAGAACCAGAGAAATTTAATTACACAATAAATCTTATTTTTTAAAGGGGTTGTTCACCTTTCAAACACTTTTTGGTTGAGTTGTTTTCAGATTGTTCCCCCCAAAAAAATACTTTTTTCAATTGTGTTGCATTTTTACTTTTTACCATTTTTCCAAGATGTTCCTGTCTGTGGCGTTTCAGTCTGACAGCTCAGTAATTTAGGTGCAGGCTCTAAACTGTTACAATTTTGTGGATATATTTTTCACAGCATCTCTGGAGTATTAGCAACTATTGTATCAATTCTAACAGCTGCCTTTAAATGGGTTGTTCACCTTCAAATAAACTTTTAGTATGATGAAGAGAGTGATATTCTGAGGTAATTGGTTTTCATTTTTTATTATTTGTGATTTCTGAGTTATTTAGCTTTTTAGTCAGCAGCTCTCCAGTTTGCAATCTTGGCAATCTGGTTGCTAGGGTCCAAATTAGCCTTACAACCATGCACTGATTTGAATAAGAGACTGGAATATGAATAGGAGAGGACCTGAATAGAAAAATGAGTAAGAAAATGTAGCAATAACAATACATGTATGTATGTATGTATGTATATTTTTAGTTGTAAAGTGCTCCTTGAGGGCAAAGCACTATACAGCAAAACTATAAATTAATAGTAACAAACAAGGGGTCATTGAAGTAAAAGTTACAATAGGTGCATTATTAGAAATACAATTCACATAAATATAAAATATAATTACAATGCAGATTAAAGGGATACTGTCATTGGAAAACATGTTTTTTTCACACACACACCAGTTAATAGTACTACTCCAGTAGACTTCTGCACTGAAATCCATTTCTCAAAAGAGCAAAGAGCTGCCCCTGGTCATGTGACTTGTGCCTGCACTTTAGGAGAGAAATGCTTTCTGGCAGGCAGCTGTTTTTCCTTCTCAATGTAACTGAAGGAGTCAGTGTCGGACTGGCCTGGCGCGCCGAGCAGTGATGTTGCGCATGCGCGCCAAACGGCTCCAACGCGTTTTAGTAGGGGGGCCGGAGGGGGCCCCTGGACAGCAGTCCCGGTGGACTTAGAGGACCCTACCCTGTAGGGCTTACAGTCTAAATGGGAAGGTAACATACAGACACAAAGAAGGGTATCAAGGTGCTGTAGGTTACAGTTTGTTACACTGTTCTATAAGTGCCAGTTACAATTTCAGGTGTTATCCAGGTGCTCCCAGAAGTAGTTGTAGAGTTTTGTTTTAAAAACACTGAAGGAGGATTCTCTCTGCAGAGATTCAGTAATGGTATTCCAAATATATAAGGGTTTGATACGTGAAACAGTAGTAGTAGTGGGGGGTGCAACCAATCGGTTGCTCTGAGAGGAGCGGAGGTTTTGGGCAGGAACATATAGAAAAACAAGAGATGAGATGTAGTTAGGTGCAGAGGAATAAATGTCTGAGAAGGTTATGAGGAGGAGTTTATAAGTTATTCTTGTTTTATAGGAAGCCATGATAAGGACTTCAGCAGGGGAGGGGCCTGTACCCTTTTGGATGAGAGGATGATAATTCTGGCAGCAGTGTTTAATACAGACTGTAGGGGGGAGATATGGGCGTTAGAGCGGCAAGTTAGTAGAAGATTACAGTAATCTAGTTGGGAAAGAATGAGAGCATGTATGCAGGTGAAAGGAAGGGACGGATTTTGGCAATATTGCATAAGAAAAAGTGACAGGTTTTGACAGTTATGTTAATGTGATCAGAGAAGGAGAGATTACCCCCAGACAGTGAGCTGAGTTGACAGGGTTAATGAGCATGCCATCAATAGTGATAGTAAAAAGGGGAGTAGGACCAGGCTTAGGTGGAAAGATGATTAGTTCAGTTTTTGTTAGGTTGAGTTTGAGGTGGCGCTGGTTCATCCAATTTGAGATAGCTAGGAGGCAGTTAGAGATTTGAGCCTGTTTCAGCTGTTAATGATGGGGTTGATAAATATACATGTACAGCTTTACAGAGCATTTGTTTTTAGAAGGGATCAGTGACCCCATTTGAAAGCTGATAAGAATACAAAGAAAAAGGCAAATGACTTAAAAACTATAGAAAATAAATGATGAAGACCAATGGTCTAAATGGTGAACCACCCATTTAATGAAACTTAGAGATTGTGCTCAGCAGGGACAAAGATAAGAATGTATCAACTTGTCACAGGGAGTCACCACCTTGGAAAGTGTCTGCGACACTCACATGCTCGTAAGCATGTGCATGAGCAACTTGCCCAAAATTTCAAAAAATAATTTAAAATTTACATTCAGTACTGAAATTGGGTGTTAACTTTGAACCTTAGCAGTATCAGTGCATGGTTCAGGGATAAGCAAGATATGTTTGTAGCAGCTGGGGGAGGTTATTTATTAAAGTCTGAATGCCAAAAAACATATTTTTTTTTACTATGAAATCCAAATTAAATCAAATTTTTCGAGATTTATTAAACCCAGGGAATGGAAAAAGTCTGATTCCCCATCCTATTTGGCAGTTTCTATGGTCTGCGCTGGAATTAGCATGAAAATCCAACTGTTTTCAGCTTTTCGCGTTTGCCCCCGATCTGATTATATAATGCTTTTTAAGAATAAATAAGGTCAAATCAAGGATATTAGTTTGGTCTGACTTTTTTATTTAAAAAGTAAATTGATAAATAGGTAAATAAATAATAGATAATTAATGTTATATTATTTAATTGCCTTACATCCTGGACATTTCAGAAGTAAAGCCACAAAAAATATACAAAATACAAGAATTAATTATGTTATATTTTGCGATCTTAAAAAATAGTTTATGCAGAGTTTTTCTTATAGAATATCTAAATGCATCTGATTGTATGTAAACTCTACTCCAACAACGCCATTCTTTCACTATGAAGTAGTCACGACCCCTTTCCCACACAGAATAATCTGCTTTGTGTTCGTGTCAATAAAGTTTTGCATTTGAGCGACGCCCGGGTTTGTTACATCATCGTCGCGCGACATTTCCTTGTTTTCTCTTGGTGGGAACCGTGGGATCTAAGGATGCCGAAAGTAGTTTCGCGGTCTGTAGTTTGTTCGGATACCAGAGACCGCGAGGAGTACGACGATGGCGAAAAGCCACTGCACGTGTATTATTGTCTATGCGGGCAGATGGTGTTGGTTCTAGGTGAGTGTCTCTCTGGGACATTTTGATAGTTGCTGTAGAGATTCTCCTAGCATTTAGTAAGGATTGGATGGATTGGATTTTTCTGTGCTTAATGCTATACATCGATGATAATTATCAAGTGTACCCATATATATATATATATATATATATATATATATATATATATATATATATATATATATATTTCAAATTGGACTTGTCTCCAAATATTTTTCAAGTGGTTTTACGTTTCCAACGTTTTGGCAATCATTGATAAAGGCCCCAATGAGGGCAGAAACGTTGGAACATGATGATTGAATAAAACAATTTGAAAAATATTTGGAGTGCTGGTCCAATTTGAACTTTGGATACTACGCTTTGACCAAGCACCCACCATTGAACTACGTACAAGTGCAGGTACTTTTCAAATCATTATTTTTTATATATATATATATATATATATATATATATACAAATACAAGAGGTCCTCTGCATTCAACCCAATATCAATATATTTAAAAGACCGAGACATTTTGTGCATTCTGCTACTGAAAAATGCCTTACCCTTTAAACACAACAGGGATTGTTTGTCCATATATTGCAATATATTTAAGCTGGCCAACTACGTCAAAGTCATCCCATTTCCGGCCAGTCCTACGATCAATTTTCATCTGATACACTCTGCACTCCATTCCAGGCAATCAGAACCGCATGCTGCAGCTGCGCTTCACATACATCAAATCCACAGTTGTAAGCAGCGCACACCGGAATTTTAAAAAACAGTCATGTCTTTATTTATCATAAAATTATAGTCGTAAGGATCGACATTTCACATGATCACATGATGAGGTGCAATTTATAGTCACATTTACATAATTAATTGAACACAGAGAACCAAAAGATCACCCACTGACAAGACTAATTAAAGGAACAGTAACACCAACAAATGTAAGTGTTTTTTAAAGAATTGAAAATATCATGTAGTGTTGCCCTGCACTGGTAAAAACTGTTCTGTTTGCTTCAGAAACACTACTATAGTTCATATAAACAAGCTGCTGTGGAGCAATGGTGGAAATTGAAAAACGGCTATATGGCACAGGTTAACTAATGGATGACAGTTAACACCATTAGACAAACAGAGTTTATTTGCTATCTGCTGTGTAACCTGAGCCTTTTCTCCTTTGAATGGCTGCCCCCATTGCTACAGAGCAGCTTATTTATATAAACAATAGTAGTTTTTCTTAAAGGGATCCTGTCATCGGAAAACATGTTTTTTTTAAAAAAAAAATTCAGTTAATAGTGCTACTCCAGCAGAATTCAGCACTAAAATCCATTTCAAATCCATATTTTCTTATATTCAATTTTGAAATCTGACATGGGGCTAGACATTTTGTCAATTTCCCAGCTGCCCCGATCATCTGACTTGTGCTTGCACTTTAGGAGAGAAATGCTTTCTGGCAGGCTGCTGTTTTTGCTTCTCAATGTAACTGAATGTGTCTCAGTGGGACATGGGTTTTTACTATTGAGTGTTGTTCTTAGATCTACTAGGCAGCTGTTATCTTGTATTAGGGAGCTGTTATCTGGTTACCTTCCCATTGTTCTTTTGTTTGGCTGCTGGGGGGGAAAAGGGAGGGGTTGATATCACTCCAACTTGCAGTACAGCAGTAAAAAGTGATTGACGTTTATCAGAGCACAAGTCACATGACTTGGGGCAGCTGGGAAATTGACAATATGTCTAGCCCCATGTCAGATTTCAAAATTGAATATAAAATAATCTGCTTGCTCTTTTGAGAAATGGATTTCAGTGCAGAATTCTACTGGATCAGCACTAACATTCATTTTGAAAAAAATGTTTTTTCCCATGACAGTATCCCTTTAAGTCTTGCTTGTACTTATTCACTACCTTCTAGAGTTTGTCAATCCAATCAGTAGTGGTGTCGGTTTTCAGCGTGTCTAGGTATTGTTGCTCTAGGTGTGCAATTTCGTCTCCCGAATCCCCGTCAGTTCTTTTCCAACGTGTTCCACAACCAAAAGAATCAGGTCAAATGAACATCTTTTCAGAATCCCGCACCATTTGGCACTGAAATCTGGGTTGCTGCGTCCCAGGGTGGGAATATTATTGATCCGAAAACCCCTGGTATTAAAGCGTTGTCTATGGTAATTTGATAAATATATACCATGTAGCAAAAGATCCTGTTCTTTTCTCTTTAAGTTTAACAGTTCATGATAAATGTCAGTACTGGATTTACTCACTGCTATGTCCAGTGGGGTTTCTGTGAAGAGGTTTCTGTCCACGTCCTGTATAGTAAAGGTGAAATCCGAATTGGTGTCGATATCCAATGGTAGTTGTGATGATCTCTCTGCCATGTCCCTGAGATCAGTATCCTAGATGCGATGTCCAAAGTGTTATGGATGCGGTGGCCGACCTGATATTTAGAAGTCCGTTGTGCCTTGATCTGGAACTATCCTGGTTCCACATAACTGAGATTAAAAGAGTATGTCCATAACCATAGGAGGGAGTCGTGCCACGATATCCCTCCCACCAAAATCCACTATGACAGGGTGTAGGCCAGGGAGAGACCCCCAATGGGGTAAATCCATATAGACAGTCCGTGTAGGCTGCACACCATAAGACAAAAACATCAACCTGGTGCTAGTCAAAGTCAAATAAATATAAATGCAAGGTGACAGCACTCCAAGGATTTTTAAGCAAGGCAAAAGTGTCAAACAAAAAATAGGTTTATTAAATCTGACTTTTCAGTTCCTATCTGAAACTTTCTTCAGGGAAAAAACAGAACAAGTGCACAGGGAGGTGTTTAAAAACGCAATTTTGGCACCAGTGAATGTTGCTAGGCAACCAATGTGAAGTGAGGCGATTGTACGACCAGCTCAAAGTCTCTGAGTGAATAGTGTAAACATAAGGTAATGTTGTGCAGTGATAAGACCTACTCGTTACTACACCAAATTCATAGCCCATAGAGAAATCGCCAACCTTATTGCTTCATGGTGTGGGCGTGTCCTTACGTCCCGTCCAAGGTCCTCTGATGTGTAGCGTACCGCCCCATTCCACCACAACTCCCAGCTCAGTGAATTTGAATTTGGTGTAGTAACGAGTAGGTCTTATCATTGCACAGCATTACCTTATGTTTACACTATTCACTCACAGACTTTGATCTGGTCGTAAAAAATTTATCATAAAATTTCGGTTCAATAAAATTTCAAATTTTATTCAACTTGGATAATACATATTAAAAGCATCAACGTTTCGGTCCATGGTCTGGGACCTTTGTCAAGATGCACTACCATATTTGACATCTTGACAAAGGTCCCAGACCATGGACCGAAACGTTGATGCTTTTAAAGGAATTGTTCAGTACAAAAATAAAAACTGGGTAAATAGGCTGTGCAAAATAAAAAATGTTTCTAATATAGTTAGCTAAAAATGTAATGTATAAAGGCTGGAGTGATTTGATTTATAACAAGTCAGTCTGAACACTACTTCCTGCT